>NC_080584.1:11460172-11760322 GCF_029962835.1 Magnolia sinica | reverse complement strand
GTTTTTCCATGCTCAAATGTTTCTAAGTATATGGATCAACCCTTCCTTTACTCTTAATGACATAGCAGTGGTTATTTGTGCGACAACCCTTCATCACTGGTTTACCTGATAGGTCTAGGATTTCGCATTCCTACTTGTTGAATGTAACCACATGCTCATTGTCATATATTTGAGAAATGCTTAAAAGATTATGCGCCAATCCTTTTATGCAAAAGGCAATCTCATATTTGAGCATATTTATTCCTTTGATAATTCCCTGTTCAACTACCTTAGCAGTGCTCCTGTCTCCATAGGTGACTATCCCATCATTAAGATCTGAATAGCTTGAAAGAAGAGATTCGTCACCCATGATATGTCTATAGTATCTACTATCCAGGTACCACTTAACATCATTGCCTGTTATATTATTTGAGTGAGTAACAAGGCAATTATTCTTTTCTTTCACTACCCATTTTGTGATAGGATTTCTAATTGTGGTAGTTTTTGTTCATTTAATCAAGTTAGACATCTAAATGGTATTTCCTTGTCTCACAAATTCATTAGTTTTCTTGTTTAATTCAGCCACTTGATTCAATAACTCCTTCATTCTATTAGTCAATCTGGTTGGTGATGGATGTGTATTTCCTCTATCCATATTCCTAGGTGGACACCTGATCTCTTGTATTGTCTTTCTGGTTGGTTTGAATTTACCTTCATGCTTTTGACCAGAGTTGGGTTGTGTCCTCTTAGGAAATATGCATTCAAACTTATAATGATCAGAATCACCACACAAATGACACACATGAGTAATTTCTATTTTGCTTCTTAAAGCAGCAAATTTTTCAGCTGTTGATGCTGCATTTGCAGATTTAAACTTATCATATCCTAAGCCACTTTTGTCTTTTCCGGGTCTTCCCATCCCTAAAAGTTTTTCTAATTTTTTACCACTTTCGAAAAATTTATAGTTTAGTTCGGCAGACTTTCTAGATTTTTCTAAATCAAACAGGAGTGTGTGATTTTCATTTTGAAGAAGCATGTTTTTATCTTTTAAAAGTTCATTCTGTTTGTTCAGTTTTTCAGACTCAGATTTGAGGAACGAATTGATTCTTTCGAGCCTATCATTATCTGAGTGGTATTGTTGTAGATCATTAATTATGTGTGTATTGATTTCCAATATCTTATCTAGATCTTTTTGCAGCAATTTATTTTTGTTTTCAGTTACTCCAAGTCTTTTAAGGATATTGATGCTATGAATATAGAGTTGATTATAGGCATCCTGTAGTTTATCCTTTTCTTCATCTTCTTTATCAGTTTCCTCATTATCTAATGGAAATGATTCAGTGGCTTGGTGATCTTCGATTCTCTTAGTTTCTATGGGAATGATGGAGACTGTAGAGACCATGAGAATTTTTAGGGATTTTCAGTCTCCATCACTCTCTGAGTCACTACTTTCAAAATTTGACTCTCAGTATCATTCCATGTGGCTGCTATTGCCTTTCCCTTGGTTTTCCTATTTGGGCATTCAGTAGACAGATGTCTAAACTTTCGGCAGGTATAGCATTGTGGTTCCTTAGTTTTTTTACCAGATTTACCTATAGAGTGTTTATTGTCCACCTGTGTTCCTTTAAATGGTCGGCCATGATTTCTATGAAAGAACTTTCTGAACCGTTGAGACACTTCCTCATCTTCATTCTCCCTTTTACTTTCATCTTCCTCATTTAAAGTATTCTTTGAAGTTTTGAGGACAGTATTTTTGAGTTTAGGAGTTTGTTTGAAGTGTAGTTCAAATGTTTATAGGGAACCTACAAGTTCTTCTACTTTCATTTCATCCATATTTCTACATTCTTCAATAGTTGTGACTTTTGAATTAAATCGTTACGGTAATGATCTCAGTATTTTCCTACAAATTTTTGGAATCGAAAATTTTTCTCCTAATCCACCCATGGAGTTACAAATGATATTCAGTTTTCTGAAAAAGTCCATGAAGTTCTCATGCTCTTCCATTCTGAGACTTTCAAACTATGATGGTAGGAGTTGTAATTTGGATCTTTTCACAATGTCTGTTCCCTCGTGGGTTGTTTCCAACAAGTCCCATGCTTCTTTAGCTGTTCCACATATACTGATTTGATTGAAAACTTCTTGGGACACTGTACAGTAGATAGCATTGATCATTGCTTTAGCTTCAGAGGTTTGTTTTTCTTTATCGAATGTTGTCCACATTTCTTTGGATTTTGGCTTAGTGATAGTTGTGCCATTTTCAAGTACCACTTGATCAATTGGTGGCACATATCCTCTTTCAATAATATCCCACACATCATGATCTAAAGATCTCAGAAACTAGTGCATTCTAGCATTCTACTATGGATAATTTGATCCATCAAATACTGGAGGTCTAGTGACTGATGAGCCCTCTCCTTTGGCCATATTATCAACTTCAGTCAAGATCACTCTCTAGGTGGTGAAGCCCTTAAGAGAGACCCACTCTAATACCAATTGAAATTACAGTGATGATCGTTATAGTTGAAGTGATAATACACTAATATGGGGGGGGGGGGGGGGGGGTAGTATTTTATAATAATTTAAAATCCTGTCAATCTTATCCCAATTTTTTAGTATTTTACAGTAATTTAAAATCCTGTCAATCTTATCCCGAGAAAATATACGCGTATCAGGATTGCTTCAATGTAACTCTAATGACTTCCAAGCCAAGTAGAGGATCCAGTCAAAAAACTATTTGAAAGATAGATAAGATGCAAATCATAATTTACGATGAATGTGACTGTGTGTGAGGTGTGATCTCAGATAATTGAATATGAAAGCATTTAAGGAAATCACACAAGTAATAGACAAGAATAACAATCTCAAACACAGTTGTTTTTATAGTGGTTCGACTACTTGTCTACTCCACTTCCAGCGGACGCACTCAACCCTTGAGTGTACCGAATCTTACTAAAAGAGGTTTCACAATAGGTTCACCTCAAACCGAAGGTTTCAAATCAGGTTCTCCTCAAACCAGTACAACCTACACTAGGCTGACTCTATCGTGTCTACCCGACATAGTTTATGCCCCACACAGGAGCAAGGGTCAACACACAGCACCCAAAGTTTAGGCCACACAGGCCAAGGATCCACACAAGGAACCTCACCAGTTTATGCTCCCATGAGCAAGGGTCAACACAAAGCACCCAAGTTTTACACCACACAGGTCAAGGACCCACACAAGGACTTAAGAGTTTATGCTTTTCACAGAGCAAGGGTCAACACAAAGCACCCACCATGTATGCTCCCGTTGGAAGCCTCCTATGAGAACTTGAAAGGGGTGAGAACACCTTAGACCCAATCCTATAAAAGGAATGATCACAAGGGTCATCTGGACTCTAATGACATACAAATAAGTAGATGAGCCTCATTCAGCACGATGATAAAGATTTTCTCCTTTGATGACGAAGAATCTTCGACTCCCTTGAACCGCAACTCAGATGATTTACTAATGTAGGGTGACGGGTTGGGTCAAAGTTATGATGAAATTCTACTCTCTACTCTATTAAATGTTTTTCCTATAAAGGAAACAGAGCGATTCCAATCATCTTATGCATTCAAGGTATCCCAGCTTAATGATTTGCCATTAAGATGGTAGCTGCTGGATCCTCGAATGCGAAAGTTCATTCCCCAATTCACTCTATTGAATGTCAATGATGAGGGTAGATTGGAGGATGAACTTCCATGAGAGAAAAGGCTTAGGGTATATGATCTAGGTTTAAACACTCAAAAGCACTCTCTATTTTCTCTACCAACAACCAAGGGCAAGCTCTCATTAAATAAGCAAAAGGTTCCAACGGCCGCTCAATGATAGAGTTCGATATCATCGAGCAGGGTCGATATCATCGAGTGTATACTCTCAATAGCATCGACTAACCGTTGGATGATACGGACACAACTGTCAAACGCTTTTAAAACTTTTTGCCAACTGGTCGAGGAAATCGAACATGTGTCGATATCATTGAATTTTGAACTCCGATTTTATCGACACGAGGTTCAATTCCTCAACATTTGAAAATGTGAGAAACTTGCCATGGAAATATTTCAGGTAAAAGATATGATCGAGCATCACTCGATATCATCAGAATTTGAATGTTAATGATATCGATGACTGTGTCGATTCATCGATAATTTCAAGGAATTTTCCTATAAGCTTGCTAGACAGTTTATGTCCACTTTCGATGACATTGACCTTGCCTCAATGTGATCGATATTTGAATATCGATTTTATCGAGTAACCCTCGATCCAAGAAAAAATAACTTGAAAACTTGTTAGAGAGATGTGTCCCAATCCGATATCATCAACGGTCTATCGATATCATCGAGATTTGAATTTCGAGGATATCGAGGACCCCTCGATATATCAAGAATCACATGATATGCATTAGTACCATTTTGGACACAACAGACCATATGTCGATTTTATCGAGTCAACTCGATGGACTCTATATTCAAATTTCGATGATATCGAGAGGTCCATCGATGCATCGATGATTCAGTTCAGAGATCTTTGTGATTGTCGGACATCTTAAGTCCTCATTTCGATAAGATCGAGTGATCTCTGAGGACATCGATGACAAGGTTCGATTTCATCGATACATGTATCGATAAATCGACAAAGGTAGAAAACTTAAAGTTTTTCCTGAGTTTTAAAAAAAATTTCTAACCAAAAACCCTAGGATGTTCTACGCAATTTAATAGGTTTTAATTACCTGGTGTTTTAGGACATGGGATGTGAGGCTAAGTTTTACCTGTGACGAGTTCGAACACACATCTTGTTGAGGCAAACGCTTAATTAATCTTCCTATGGAGCTCATTTATCTAGCTAACTCATCACTCACGCTAATTGATAAACCAGGGCGCTTTCAAGGTATTTCTACTATGGTGAAGAAAAGTTATTTAAACTTTAAGTAAAAAATAATTCATTAAGAGGACAAAACCTTTTCTTTGCAAATCACCTAGTGTTATTGCATGTGGATGAATAGATGGCCAAACAATTGGTACTCGGAACTTGGTCACTCCATCTATCTTGGTGCTTGGGGTCAAAACCTTCGGCTCGGATTGAGCCATAGCTCACCCATTAAAGCTCACACGTATCATCCAAATTTTGACCCAAACAAGATGAAATAATCCAATTAGGACCTTTCCACCATTCACAGTGAAAATTGTAAAACAAACGGTCTGGATCACTAGAAGATGACCCGGATTCAAAGGCTATGGTTCCCACAGATAGTATTGCAAAACTTCAGGATGCACTCGAGCAAATCTCTTTCCAAATTCCGGATTCTTAAGCCTCGCGATGTGGAAGCGGGTTGCCTGTGAACCGGGCACAGATGTACTCCGGTGCTGTGTGAGGTCCACAAAGATATCGTGGCAAATCCATACCGTACATTTGTTTTTAAAGACCAGACAGGAGTCGGATGCGGATTTCCTGCAAAAGGCTTTCGCAGGAAGTTCCTGCGCAAGGATTTCAGATGGGGCCCGCTGTGATGTTTGTGAGAAATCCAACCCATCCATCCGTTTTTCTATGTCATTTTAGGACATGTGAGAAAAAATAAGTTGGATCCAAATCTCAAATGGGCCACAAGAGATGAAAAAGTGTGTATTTAGTTTTCACCGTTGAAATATTTATATGGCCACAAAAGTTTTGTATCGGTCTAAGTTTTTGATGTTTTCACTTCATCCCAGTAAAAATGAACTTATAAAAGGTTTGGATGGCATATAAACATCAAAGGCGGAGCCTAGAAAGGTTTCAATGCTAGGAATTCTTTTCCCCACTGTTTCATCTTGTATGCCCAGTTGAGTTTTGGATCCTCCTAATTTTTGGTCTCATGTCCTAAAATGAGCTCGAAAAATGAATGGACGGGTTGGATTTCTCATAAACATCACGGTGGACCCCACCTTGCATCCCAGTGCAGGAACTTCCTGCGAATGCCGTTCGCAGGAAATCCGCGTGAGTCTAAAAAGTCAGGCAGATCTAATCTAATGTAGGCCATACCGCACGAAACAGTAGGGATTGAACTGAACGCCTGAGAGTGACAAAAGTTTTGTATCAGGATGATATTAGTGCCTGGAGTTTATTTGAGTGGTATTAACCTTATGAACGGTTTGGATGGCTTATAAACATCATGGATAGCTCTAGGAAGGTTTCAACGGTGTATGTTTCCTTTCCCACTGTTTCTTTTAGTGTGGCGAAACTCAGTTTTGGATATGTATGATTTTTAGATTCCCGTCCTATTGTGATCTTTCAAAACAGATGGATAGAGTAGCTTTGTTGCGGACATCTCTGTGAGCCCCACACACCCCTGGGCACAGAAATATCGTGTGCCCAGGGTCACGGGCAATTCGCTTCCCCTCGATGCATGTAGAATGCAGCTGCTGTTGATGTCCATGCAATGCACTGGCATGTTCAAGTGTACCATATGTAATATATAGTGTTTGAGTATGAAATCCAAGCCGTAAATAACGTGGACCCCAACAGTAATTCCCCGTGTGATGAAACTAGGCTGTTTCCTTATTCAAATGCGCCACAATTTTATTAAAAAACTTGGACAAAGTTCTGTACCCGTATATTTTCTTTAGTAAATTGTGGTCAACTCGATCAACTAATTGGCATGATATTTGTGCCGCATTGTTGAATGGTAAAAAAAATTCAATGGATGGCTAGGATAGCATGCCCATGTGCCATGCTGGCTCATATGGCTAGGTGAGATGCATAACACATGCGCGTGGAACATGGACCTTTTGTCCGGTTCTTAAAACATCGATATCAGCCATGGTCACGTGGGTGGGCCACAGTCCAAATGAAGGGTGCCAATCCACCAGGTCAGCATCACAGATTAAAAATCCTGCAGTTCACAGTTTTATTTTGATTAAGAAAATGGAAAGAAAAAAAAAATGAAAATCTTAATCACTATCTGGTCCGTGATAGAGACCATTTTAAAGTTTTGGTATCTCATCCACCGCACACAGTGTACGTTTTTGCCAATCTGGACCATTCAAATTGAGGGTCCCATTGTCGATTGAAAATTAGTCGTAATAAGAACTGATCTAACCATCTTCGTAAGTCATCCTATTTTTTCTAGTTGAATTTGGACCGTTGATGTTTATTTCCATTCATCCATTTGATATCCACCAATTGGATAGTTCAAATAATTATTGCAATCCAATCCTATAATACATCCAAACGAAGCCTAAGCATCTTTCCCGGTCAATACTGGATGCCCCGTGATTTAGTGGACACCCAAACATGCCAAAGACACGTAAATGATTTGTCTCCTAGTACACTTTTCTATATGTCATATGGACCGGATCGATATGCAAATCCAATGACTGCTTGCTTAAATAAATCAAAACTTTTGCATTGCATCAGGACATTTGGACGACCCAGTTGTTGTACTGAGACCGTCCATCGGGTCCGGTGCACATTTCATGGGCCAGATTGAAAAAAAATAAAAAATCATACTCGTCGGATGAAACAATTCATCTGTAGGTTGTGGCCTTCTTTTTCATTATCCATCCGTTCCCAAGTTAAGGATGGGATGGTTAAGGTTGCATGATAAAATTAACACACCCATGATGGCCCTAAAAAAAAGACAGCTGGTGTAGAGCACGTCGCCGGCACTTTCTTAGCCAAGAAGAACCAGAGAAGGCTTCACTGAAGGTGGAAGTGATCAGGACTGTCAGGACCCCAAAGCAGGATTCTGGTATATGACATACCATATATGATTGTGGGTCACATAAGCTACTTTAGTCAACTAACCCTGCTATGCTAAGTTGCCCGTACCATTGTCGAAAGCCCATTTTAATTTTGTTTTTACTATTTATAATAAGTTTAGTTTGATGGTAACTCTTGCTCCTTTGAGCTTTAGGAGTCGTACCCAACATGAAAATGACTTAGAAAAATTAAGAGATAAACATAGTTAGATCAAATTAGATATTTGCTATTTTTGACAGAAAACTATATGAAGTCTAATAGAAATCATGATGCTTATAAATAATAAATTTACCATTTAGTCACTTTTTAGGAAGTTTGAGTTGTAGTTTGATGATGAAACTTTAATATCACCATTTAAAGGATTGTAAATTCATTTTTATCATCAATCAAGTTATTTTCGAATTTATTAGAATTTATATTTAATTTTCTAATTTCTCTTGTGGATTTGAAGAAACTCTGCCAATTATTCCCTTGAGGAAAATAGTGATCTACTTCATCACGTCCATCCTTTTGTCAACAGCTAAGATTGTTGATTGACCTGCTTTTACTTAAATGATCTTGATCATCCATTTGATAGGCTATGGATCGGATGGCCAAAATGGTCTGATTTGTGTTCCCTACACTTACAGTGACCTGGATCCTTATGGTCAGCAAGTCAGCATCATTTTTGGATCCAAGAAAATATGAAAAAGAACACTTTAGGTTCCATCACTATGCATGTTGTGTATGGAAGATACAGAGCGTCCATCTGGTGGCCTACATTGATGGGCCTCAGCCGAAGAAATTGCATCCCACCATTTGATCCACAAACAAATGGTTACAGGAAAAATAAAATAAAATAAGAACCAATGAAGAAAAATTATCTGCCACGCCACTGGGTAAAAGTCCAATCCCCTGATGCTTATAGTTGTCCAATTGACAGAACTTTTGGTCCATGGCCCATACATGGTACAGAAGAAGATGGATGGTCATGGCTACATGAATCTTATTCCACGCAGGATTTACAAGGAAAGCTCCCAGTGACAGAGTTCTCATAGAACTCCTCAGTCCCAACTTGCTACTAAGGAAAAAAAAAAAAAATTCAAAAAAAAGTAACACTTGGGTTTCAACCAAAAGACTCAAAAGAAGAGAAAATAGAGTCTTTGTTAAGAAGAGAGATTGATTCTAAGGATGCATACCTTCGGACGGGTCTGTTGTAGCATTACTTGCAGCTTGAGCTTTGCATCTATCCACGAAACACAAGAGATGCAAGCAAAAGGCTAGCAGTATATGAGATAGAGAAATTGGGAGGGACCTTTTCATCGTTCCGTGCACCGGTGGTATACTGTAGCAAGATCTTCTCATCTCACAAAGCTATGGATTACAACTTATGGGTAGAAAAAGCTGGCTTTCTCTTTTGATTACAAGAGCCATCTCATAAAAACTAATTTTCTTTAATGAATGTGAATAACCAGCTTGACAGATGTAAATAGGCTGTTGTTACTGATATATATATATATATATATATATATATATATATATATATATATATATATATATATATATATATATATATTTTGGTTACTTTAGCCAACCAACCCACTTATTTTCAGCACTAATTCTTTTACTATAAATAGGGCAATCACTTAATACAAGAAATTGCAATTATATAGGAATGGAGACCATCTATAAATAGTAAGTTTACATTTATAGTCGGATTCTGTGAGTTTGAGTTGTAGTTTGATTATGATTTCTTTAGAATAGTTATCCTCTTGAGAAAGACGGTGCTCGACCTCACGTCCTCCCCTGCGTCAGTTGTTATTACTGTGCTTACTGCAGGTGGAATTGACCTAATATTTCTATGTTAGGTCAATTTCTCCTGCAGCGGGCACAATAATAACAGCCTATTTATTTTCCCTGTTATCATCGTAATATAAAAAAAATGAATAATAATTACATATTATTTTACCAACATAATGGTTACAAATCATTTTACCAACATAAAATAGATGAATGGAGTGGATAAAATAATACCAAATTATGTTTGAATTTTTATAAAAACTGTAAAGCCCCAAAAGGTATTGACTATACAACGTACAAATGGAAAAGTATGCCTAATCCCTTTATTTTCAGTAACCGGAGCCTTTACTCAAAATTTATGATATAAACCAGCCACAACAGTCACTTAAGTTGGGAAATATTATAATTTCTTGACCTCTTAATGATTACATAGTTTTTAGCTGACTGTAAAATTTAAAAATGCATCTAGCTAATGGTGACTCCAAATTAAAATATACCTTTACATATGAGCTAACCCAAGCTTAATCTAAACTTAACAGACATCATAGAACATCATAGAAGACGAAGAGTCTACTCAGAGATAGTGAGGATCATTTTCCGGGTTTGTGCTTTCCGGGGTTTGTGTGAGTAAAGCCGTTCACACCCTTATCATTTCTTCTTTTGCAATTAGTTTAATTATTATTTAACAATATTTTTATTTTTTAATTTATTTTCCTATTATTTAATTACCAAATTAGTGTCGATATTATATAAATAACACCCAAGCCGTATCCCTTGAGAAGGCCATTATAGTCCGATATGACTTAGAAAGACCAAGCCGCCTTAACGACTTCTTATATAAAGACATCATTGGCTTCTTCATGATCTCATCTCATTGAATGAAGATAAACTTTGATACTCTGGTGATTGATGATTGACACACATGCACTAAGGACTTGTACACGTGGCATGAAAGTTACTCAATTTATACGTTCAAATGTTGGTCGCTGTCTTAGATTGATTTTAAATTTAAAAAAATAAAATCAATTGGTGGACGCTTATTGGACCATTAAGATTAAAAATACCCAACGGTCTAGATTGAGCAATAAATGCCCGTGAATCAGAGGTTAATGTTGTTAAAACAATCTGCCATGTATAATGACATGTCAACAGTGGGTACTACAGTTTGGACAGTATCACTTGATTTAATATGTGCCACGTGTAAAGTTTATGTGTGCCTGTGTATCAACCATCATACTTGGCTTTGGCATCAAACAGCTACCATCTGGACTTTAATTATAAAATAAACGGACGTTTGAAAAAATTTGACCCGCAGTCCTGTTTGTTTTTTCAAAGCCAGTGTGAATAGACTGGAAATCGGTAATTATTACTGGGTGTTTATGCCATTCAAATTAGTTCAAAAGAGATAATTTTAATTTTTGAATGGTACGGTAATGTATATGATATATCAGTTCAGTCCATGTATTTTACTACAATATTTTGAACCATGAGACAAAAAATGAAGCCGATACAACATTTAAGTGGCCTACACCAAAAGAAAAAGTGGCCCCACAAAGTTTTTAACGGTTATTATTCGATTTCCTTTTTTATATGGTGTGGTCCACTTAAGTATTGGATATACCTCATTTTTTTGTTCATACTATAACTTCAAATGACATAATGGATGAACGGTGTGGATAAGCGAAATGCATCACAGCAGGACCCATGTATATTTTATAATGTCTTCTGTTTCCCTGTTAAAAAAAGTAAGTAGTCAAATTAGGTACGATGTAAATAATTATTACTCTTTTGCCCGGTATTTACCGTGCACTGGAAAATCAATCAGGCCATTGGAAATGCATCATCCGCTAGGTGAGCCTATTGGCCAGATTTTACTGTGGGCCCCGCTGAGCAGCGGATTGGGGGTCTCACATGTGTTATCAATGGCACGTGTGAACAGCAGGTAGGATGGCATCTTTGTTGCCCGTGTGGATGACTCACAGTTACATGAAGATGGGAAGCGGATGAATTCTGAATACATGGTTGCCACAGACAAAATCATCTTATTCATTGCAGTTTGATTGGGCCAAATTATCACACATTACATTTAATGCAGTGGCCCTGATTAGGTATCACCCCTGTAGGCTCGGAGCTCCGAATAGGCGGAGGCTCCGATGGGCCACTGAGAGGCCCATTATGTATGTATTTTATCCACACCATCCATCATTTTTTCCCATATCATTTGAAATTAATAGTAAAAAATTAAAGGTGATCCAAGGCTCAAGCAAACCACACCATGGGAAGCAGCGTTCTAAGGACGCCCACCATTGAAGCCTTCTTAGGGCCCACTTTGTTGCTTATTTATCATCCAACATGTTGATATGGTCATATACAACTGAATGAAGTGAAAAAAAATATCATCTTGATTCAAAACTTCTATGGTCCCAAGAAGTTTTCAATGGTAGAAATTTAATCATACCGTGTGGTCCATTTGAGCTTTGGATCTTCCTTACTTTTAGGATCCTATTCTAAAATAATATGGAAAAAATGGATGGGCGGTGTGGATTAAATCCATATACCATGGGACTCCTCGAAGCACAACGGATCCCGAGCTCGGAACATGCAGGGTAGTATCTGATCCGCACCCTTAATGCAACAGTGTGGATGATGCCTGTGATGATGAGAACCAATAAGGAGACAAGAAAATATAAATTTTCTAGTTGTGGCAAACAAATGATCAGGATTCCAATCCAGATAGATGTTGTAAGGATGTTGATTGCCTAATTGAGTAAACTACATGGGCCCACTGTGATGTATGTGTTTCATCCATGCTGTTCATTCCATTTACCCCCTCAATTTATGGCATGAGATCAAAATTGAAGCACAAGCTCAAGTGAACCACACAAGAGGGAATTGAATGCCTACCATTGAAAACTTATTGCACAACATTAGATCTGGATGAGGCTGATATTTGTGTTTCCGTTCATTCATGTTTTGATGTGAACTTATGAGCAAGTGAGATGGCAAAGAAACATCACTGTGGGCCCTAGGAAGGTTTCAACCATGGAGGCCATTGTCCTACCATTTCCATTGGTGTGATCTACTTATGCTTTTAATTATATTTGTGATTATAGTTTATTTGAGTGGTAAAAAGCCTGTGAACGGTTTTGATGACATATAAATATTACTGTGGGCCCCATGAAGGTTTCAACGGTGGGCGTTTCTGTTTTTACTTTTTCATGTGGTGTGGCTCTCCTGAGTTTTGGATCGGACTGATTTTTGGATTCCTAACTATCATGGCCCTTAAAAATGGATGGACTGAGTGGATTCATCAAAAAAATCTGTTTGGGCCCCACATAGCTTCAAACCATATGAAGAACTTTTCTATGGGGGGTCGGCGGGCGCGGCCGGCACAGACAATCCGCGGAAGCAGACACCGCGCTAGCGACTCAGTTACCTTTAGGGTGTGTTTGGGCGGTGGGATTAGGTGGGATGGGATTCAAAAAGCATAATTATTACCCATTATAGGGATTGTCCCCTGTTGCCATGGGAGAAGAATAATTCCATGCTTTGTTGGTAATACAGTGGTACATTGAATGGATATACCCACTATCATTTGAAATTAATGAGAATGATACAAGTGTTATATTTAAATCGTTCATTTGTTTTGTAACCTCATTTTATGACATGGGCCTAAAAATGAGGTAGATCCAAAACTTATGTAGCCCTAAAGAAGTTTTCAACGGTAAGAGTTCAATCCCCGTTGCTTTCTATGGTGGGGTCCACTTGAGCTTTAGATTTACCTGATTTTTTGGCCCATGCTCTAAAATAATCTCGAAAAATGGGTGGACAGTGTGGATATAGCCCCACACATCATAGTGAGACCTAAACAATTTGCTAAAATTGAGTGAGATTGGCACGGGACCAACACAATTCCATCTAATTTAATTCCAAGCTTTTCCATTCTTCCCAAACATGGAGTGGAATGGGCACGGGATGAAATAAATCCCATCCCACCTAATCCCTTCTAATCCTAGCATTGGGAAGGATTAGGTAGGATGGGATTCAAAAAACATAATTATTACCCATGGTAGTGATTGTCCCCTCTTGCCATGGGATAAGCTTAATTCCATGCTTTGTTGGTAATATGATGGTACATTGAATGGATATACCCACCATCATTTGAAACTATTGAGAATAACACACGTGTTATATCTAAACCGTTCATTTGTTTTGTAACCTCATTTTATGGCATTGGTTTAAAAATGAGGCAGATCCAAAACTTATGTGGCCCCAAAGAAGTTTTCAACGGTAAGTATTCAATCCCCGTTGCTTTCTATGGTGGGGTCCACTTGAGCTTTAGACCTACCTATTTTTTGGTCCATGCTTTAAAATGATCTCAAAAAATGAATTGACGGTGTGGATATAGCCCAGACATTATGGTGGGACCTACACAACTTGCTAATATTAAGTGAAATTGGCACAAAACCCAATGCAATTCCATCTAATCTAATTCCAAGCTTTTCCATTCTTCCCAAACATGGAGTGGAATTGGCACACGACCGGATGCAATTCCATCCCACCTAAGCCCATCTAATACCATGCCCCAAACACGCCCATATCGTATTGAGTAAACTCTGTTGAGCCTGCCGTGAATTTTTTTTAGTGTACCCATTTTCTTCATTCATTTTTTTCACCTCATTTTAGTAACAAAACCAAACTTGAAGCATATCCAAATTTTAAATTGACCACACTATAGGAAACAATGGGAATAATGATTTTCACCGTTGAAACCTTCCCAAGACTCACAGCGATGTTTATTTATCATTGAATCTGTTCATAAGATTACAAGGACAAGGATGTAGGTAAAACACAAATATCACCCGGATTGAAAACTTATGTGGCACCAAAGTCCACTTGATATTTTCATATGCTTAATTTTTGGACTCAAGCTCTAAAATTATCCGATAAAATGGATGGATGGAGTAGATAAAATACATAAATCACAGTAAGGCCTACGACTTAACTCAGTACGCTAACTGAGTTATTACTCCGCATGCAGTCGGCTTCAGCAATTCGCGTCCGTATTTCAGCGGCCATGGGTGGAATTTTCAAGGGAATCTATGTGACCCATATAGCTTCGGACCAGACGAAGAACTTTCGGAAGCGGATTGCATACTGAGTAACTCTGCTAAGCGTGTACTGAGTAAACTCTACCGGGTTGTGATTTAAACATTTTACTTACTCCGTGCATCTATTTTAACAGATAGTTTTATGGTTTAAGCCCGAAAATAAAATATATCCAAATCTCAAGTGGACCTCACCACGGAAACAGTGTGAATTAAAATTTTCCCGTTGAAATTTTCTTGGTGCCCACAGAAGTTTTGGATCAAACTGATATTTGTTTTTTCCCTTCATCAATGTCTGTGTTATCTTATGAACAGGCTGGATGAAAAATAAACATCATTGTAAGCCCTTGAAAGGTTTCAACGGTGGAAGTCATTATTCCCTGTTTCCTTTGGTGTGGTACAATTTAGCTTTAGGCATACTTATATGTTGGACTCAACCACTAACATTATCTGGAAAAACAAATGGACGGTGTGGATAACCCACATACATTCATAGTACCAACTCAGTTTTCTCAGAAGGATAAAAGCATACTGAGGTACGCAATCCTATTTCAGAACTTTCAGCAGCCAATTTTTTTTTAAAGTAAAAAACCACCCCACGCAGCCAATGATCACTATAAAGCAAAAATTACAAAGAGGGAAAGCTTACCTGATTGAAACTTTCCATCCCGTACGTGTTTCAGCAGCCATGATGGAGGAATTCTCAGCGTACTCGCTCGCATGGGTTGAAACAGAGCTTCGCATTTTTTAATCGTCCAAGTGGCAAAGCCAAACGAGATCCAGGTCATTCATCAGGTAAGTCTTTCTGCTGCGAACCTTTTATGGACCAAATAACAAGACCCATCCACTCATCAGATGCGCTACAATACGCTAAGGAAATATTGACGACTGATCTTTTTTTTCTTTTTTTTTTTTAAAAATTATTTTAATTTAACCGTCCATTTTTCAGATACAAGTTTTCCATGCCTGAAGAGTGGACCAACCTCATTTTTGGGACATGACATGTCTATGGACCTGATAATGGCCTGAACCATACATATCATGTTCACACATGTTTCATGAAGCCCCTATCTCACATTCACCTCAACCATATCACCAGGTTTGCTAAGCCGGAAGGGAGTTGCATGTAACTTACATGGAGCACGTGTGACCAAAATATCTGTGGGCCACGTCCATGTCCGTGTGATGCAGATGAAAAACTCAAGTACACCACGTTAGAGGAAAACCATGTAGTTGGGAACACCAACATTGAAACTTTCCTAGGACTACCATCTTCCTAAGGACTAGTACTTTTGTGTTAATTAGAATCCGATCCTCTGTTTGTCACAAGTAAAAATATCTTACTTTTTCGCATGGTGATTGGTACACATCATTATTTATATTGTCAATACTGCTGTATTAAATGTAGTATGATGATGTGGTCCAATTAAATTGCAGCCAGCAAAATTTTTCTACCTATAGAAAGCAGAGGACTTAAATTCATTTACATGCCATCCAACCCATTCACCAGGTGTTTCTACTGTGACAGGGAAAACACAAATGTCACCCTCATTCAACACTTATATAGTTTCTAATAAGGTTTCAACAGTGAGACTTCAATCTTCAATGTTTACGAAGTTCATGAACCATTTGGGTTTTGGAAGAGCCTATATGTTTACGAAATTATGGTGTTTGTTTTTTATTTTACTATTGATAGTGGTGGTAAATAAATAATGATAATTTTTTATTACTGTTTGAAGTGCTATTGGAAGAGCTGTATATTTATCCCTCCAAAAATGAGCAACTATGTGAGTCCCACCTTAATGTATGTGCCTGATGCATGGTGGCCATCCATTTTACTAGTTTTTTTTTTTTTTTTCTTTTCCGCACGCACACACACTCACTCCATAGTGGGCTTTCACCACCTATGGATACTTGAACCCTTGACCGGGTGTTGAAACTCCCGAGAGTCTACCACCCGAGCAAGAGCAAGGATCCATTTTACTAGTTCATTTTAATGCATGAACTAAAAATTGAGATATATTATAACTTCAAGTGGACCACAACACATAACAATAACACTGGATAATGATGTCCACCACTGAAACTTTGGAACATTAGTAGGGCCTTAAAAATATCAACTTCATCCAAGATTTCTATGGCCTTAAAAATGTTTTCAATAGTAGACACTCAATTCCACCTATTTCAATTGCTGTGGTCTACTTGTGCTTTTGATTCTTCCCATTTTTGGGTTCGGCATAGATGAAACACACACATCATGGTGGGCCACATAGATAATTTTCTTTTCCTTGGCATTCACAGAAAAACCGATGGGTACATGGTAAGCAGTGTCAGGGTTATTTGCTTGTTAAATAATAATTGTTCATTTCCCATTATTTTCTATCGTAAAAAACAAATACCTCTAAGTAAATCAGTATAATAAAATTCTCTTATAAAATGTTTGTCAATTGATACAATAAAAATCATTAGTAAAATGTTTCTACGCAACCCAACAGATAAGGTACATTACATATTCAATTTTAAAGATTGGTGACTTTCATTCAATGACTTTGGCACTTGACATTCTTAAAATGAATATATTAATCAGGGAATTAGATAATAGACACTCTGGACATTTCAATATTTCATCTTTAGGACTTATTCGGAAAAAAAATCCAGTATCTCATGATGGCGAATGCTGAACAAGGTGACCAGACGATGTGGATGGCAGGGGAACAATCTCGATTGGCTCCTTAGAGCTTTGGGTCACTCGGGCTCCACGTAAGTGTAAATACATAGCTTTATATATGTAACAACCTTGATTTTTGGATGTGACTCGGAACTCGGTTAAATAAAAATAATAAATTGATTTTGTGTTTGTTAATAAAACTAAATAATTATCCTAGTTGGTTAGAGTTCTTTTAGTGGAAGAATAGGTTAAAGGATTGACTCCAAACATCATAGGATTGCAAAAGAGGATCTCCGAAAATGCTCATCGTTTTGATCCATGGAAAGGTTTTGGATGAAGAGAATTGATTTTCATAGTGAGAATTTATGTTATGGGAGATCGACTTTCGAAAAATCCAGTGTATCAGTCTAGGAAATACTTGAATCAAAGGATTTTAAGGATGAATTGTATCTGGATCCCAAATCCTAGGGTGATTCGTCAGGAAGGATTCCCATAGTAATCTATGAATAATATATATTAAGCAAGATCATGTTGTAAGACACTTTTATCAATGGTTGTAGATCTCTGGATATATGGGATCCAAACGAACCTTGTTTAATTCATTATTATTAATGAGAAAGACAATAGGAAGGGTTAACCCAGATTTTAAAATCAATCATAATCTTAGAACCAACGAAAAATAGGGAAGACTTTAGAGTTTTCAAAAAATCAGATCATGTAACAAAACCAATCCAACTTAGGTTGATCGATCGAAGTCAGTGTTTGGTCGATCGAAAGAATCGATCTTTGTCCATCGAACAAAGTCGATAAATCATCTTGAGTTTTGATTAATCAATGTCTAGGTTCGATCAATCAAAGGTCTCCTTGAGTGGTCTCGATCAATCGAGGGTACCAATCGAGAATGACCAAATTTTTCCACCAAGCAAACTGATTTAATCCGATAAAGCCCGATCGATCGACAAGCAGAGTTCGATCGATCGAAGGTGGTCAAATGTGTTCAGAGATTTAAGGAACTAAATTCAAATTTTATCGATCCATGGTATCAATTGAGGGCCCTTGATCTATCTCGATTTATTGACTGCATTGATCGACAACCCATGTTGTTTTTCAAATTTTAAATTTAAGAATTTATGTTCGGTCATCTTACTTGAATCAAAGGTGAGCGCCACTTATTGGAGTAATGTAATTGAATTATGGTATGTTAAATTATCTTAATATGGATCTAAAGTATAGTTTCTAACATGTTTAATTATTCAAAGGATTCGACCCTACTATAAATTAGTGATTAATACCAACATATAACACCCCGAACATTTAGTAACCAAACACCCCCGTAAGGACCTAACAAGTGGGAACACACATTCAATCAACTTGGACACTTTCCCCGTTCATACAGAATCTGAACGCTCAGACATACCCTCATCCATAGACCAACCTACTCGATTGGTTAAGGATAAGAATAGGTGTCAAGATCATTATAAAGAAAATCACAAACAAGTGGTAGTGTTAGCTACCAGATTTAGAGAAATCTGATCATCAGATTACAAAAAACCTAAGATTTAATCCGAATATTGTAAAGCATGGCCCATCTAAGCGTTAGACTAGAGTTAACATTGGAACCCAAAGGCCCTACATACATCAACAAATCGAGTGGACAGAACGGATTAATTTAAAAAAAAAAAAAAAAAAACCCGTAGACACTACATAGAGGGTACACGTGCATAGAGTGTGTGCAGCTGCGGAGCACCACGGGATAAAATCAGTCCAACCCCATTTGACCCGACTAATCCTAAAGAGAAGTATTTCTCTTCTCTATCTTTCCCGCTCGCAGCATTTCAAACAAAACACCTCCGATAGAATCGGATGTGGGCCACCATCATGGAAAGATGGGGAATCATGACCGTCCATCGGCCACCACTCCAGGTCCCGACCAGGGTGGACCATGCATAGGGAGAGACCAATCCACAAGCCGTTTCCAGCAACCCCACAAGTTGTGCGGTCGAGTCCACCTAAGATAGGAAACTTCTGATTTTCCAGGCATTTAGAGTCATCCATCATTCAAAGAAGAGGCTCTAGATCCGTTCCAAATAAAGGAAAGAAGCTGAGGGAAGAACGATGCCTCGCCATTCTATCGGTTTTCACACCACACAAGCCCGTGCGAAGAAATCTTATGTTTGCAGTTGGCCCGGCAATCTTGCACCAACCATCAATCCAACGAGCCAGGACGCGTCGGATGGAGATACTAAACCATTCGGAAACCTCGCTTCGGGAGATGGTGGGCCAGATTTAATCCAGCATTGAAACAGTGACCACCTCCCATGTGCAAAACGACAGCTTTAGATGATGTAAACCTACACCATTAGGAGATCTGAGTCGTCTAGATGGTGGTCCAACCACACACGATTTGATCTCCAGAAAAAGAAAAAGAAAAAAGGAAACTCGAAAGAAACCGAAAACGAAGGAATGCGGATCGCACTTGCAATGCTCTGTTCCCACGCGGACGAGTAGCGTAAAGCTTACGCACGAAGGATGTCACGCCCTAAACTCGGAAACTGGGCTCACAAAATTTCTGATCGTCGAATCCGTCGCTGATAGCCTCTGTAGTACCTCATTCTCGGCTCCCGGCACTCATACACCAGGTTTCGATCCTGGGATCCTACAAGTAGGATTTCAAACATGATTTTAATTCAGTATAAGTATAACCCATGAACAATAACCACAAGAACACCATTAAAAAATCCACTATGATCAAAAACTTTGAGTACAATGCGTATGAAGGGAAATACAAGATAATGATAATAACAGAAACTCTAGAAGCTCGACTGCACGCTCCTACTGCGGTGAGGCTACGGCTATGTCCTTACGTCACCTGCATGCATCAATAATGCATAAGCTTATAGAAAGCTTAGAGGGTGGTGTAAGTGTGTGTGTAGTATGAATGTGCTCAGAATGCAATGCCAGAGTAATGCGGAATGATGCTGATGGGTACATGAATGCAATCAGTCGTACCAAGGCTATGCGGTGCAAGATATGAATGCTATTGGTCATATCAAGACTATGCGATGCGAGATGCAACTCAAGCATGCCAATCCTCATCCAAATCCACATATCAATATAGCTCATCAAATATCAGTACAGTTCTCATTCTGAATAATCACCGGGGTTTAGTGCACTCCAAATGGCACTGCCCCTTTTCCAGGCGTGCAGTCCAAGTGAGCATAAGAAACCTCACTATCTACCTGACTAATAGTCTGCTAATACCTATCCGGCACGTCGATAGCAAACCTATTCACGAGCTGGTCAAACTCAGTCTAGCAATATCCCCTACGCTCGGGCGGGTAAGGCCACACCCCTTTCCAACCGACCATGACACAGTGGGAGACGCGGCCTCCTGGTATTCGGCCTTTATGCGCTCATGTATCCACTTAGTCTCGACATTGGAGTCATCCTCTGGTACCATCAGATTTAGGAATTTTCACCCAGGGATATCTATGGCACCCCAATGCTAGAAACAGTATTTCCAGTATCCAATATGGTCACCCATGATGTGTCTATGAAGGCTATAGCCCTGATGTCGTTAGGGCATACGGTAATCACAATCAAACAAATGCAAAGTGCATGAGTCATGCAGTCCAATCATGCATAAATCCTGCGCATACCGTGCGCTCATGTGGGATAACTCTGCCTATCAGGGAGTCTCATAAACTACCTGCACTATGGCATATGCAATGGCCAATCACATCACATAACAAACATACAGATGATGCATATGAGCATGTATCATGATACTATGCTGTTACAAACTCATAATCGGGAACGGTAGTCGGTATCTGCAATCAGCACCAATAATTGGCATCGGTAATCAACCTCGATGCAAGGCGAGGTCCATAAATGGACGGCTGATGATGGACCAATTAAAATTAATGGGGCCCAAGCGTTTGGGTTAACTCACGATAGAATGATGAGGAAGGGCGTAACAAAGCCTAAGGGAAGGTCACAATGTGGACGTCCAATCATCATTGTCCATCAATGCGGACCTTTAACCAACATTGCTCCCAAGGAATGATGCTTATAGGGTCATTCGAATAGGGGCTCATGGCCTCATACAAGGGCCTAATACACATCATCATGGGCCTCAATTACATCAAATGGGTCGAACCAATCAAATAGGCCGAATCAAGTGGGCCAAATCAATGGGCCGATTCAAATGGGCCGAATCAAATGTGCCAAATCAATGGGTCGTTTCAAATGGGCCAAATCATGGGCCGAATCAAATGAGTCGAATCAATGGGCTGATTCAAATAAGCCGAATCAATGGGCTAATTCAAATGCGCTGAATAAAATGGGCCGAATTAATGGGCCGATTCAAATGGATCGATTCAAATGGGCCGAATCAAATGGGCCGATTCAAATGGATTGAATAAAATGGGCCAGATTAAATGGGCCCCCAAATACATCAAATTGGGCCTCATCAAGTGGGCCCTAAATATATCAAATCGGCCTCATCAAGTGGGCCCCTAAGACATTAAATGGGCCATACCAATGGGCCGTACCAACTACACCCTTCATTCATTGTTAGAGATCATTTTAGAGCATTATTTTAAAAAATGAATCATATCCAAAGATCATATGGACCATACCACAAATGGCAGTGGTGATAATGATTCACACTATTAAAAATTTAGAGGGCCCACCATAGCATTTATTTCCCATGCAGACTCTTCATAAGGTCACAAAAACCTGAACAGTGAGGGAGAACAAATATCATATTGGTTCAAAACTTCTGTAATTCCAAAAGGGGGTTTCAATGGTGGGTCTTCAATCCATTGCTTTCTGTAGTGTGGACCACCTGATAACTGGATCTGTCTTATTTTTAGTCTCAAGCCTCGAGGCGAGTTAGCCAAAAGGATGGACGGTTCAGATGTAACACACACATCAGTGGGGTCCACGAACATGTCAGATGGGTGGACGGTTGGATGGAAAATGTCCATCACCATGGGGCATTGACCGTCCAGCAGATGGACGGTCCTGATTCTACCGTGCGGGTGGTCCGTTCGGATGGAAAACATCCATCGTGGTGGGGGATACGTGGCACTGTCCAGATGGATGGTGTAGATGAAACACATACTACAGTGGTGGGTCCCACCAGATAGATGAACAGCGTGGATTTCACCTCATGCCCCTGCCATCAAGCAACTGACCGTGAGCGGGTCCCACGTGGTGGCCACCCCACTGCCCTCTCTCTCTATATATAATATTAATTTATATTATATAAACTATTATTTTATTCATATTTTATTCATCATTTTTTTTGTACAACGGTCATCCAGCGTCCTGGACGGACGGCTGGATGTGGGACCAGAGTATCACGGGCCCACCGTCCTTAACATATGGACGGCGAGACTAAGTTACAAGCATCATGGTGGTGCCACGTGGGTGGGCCACCATGATTTGAATCAAGATAATATTCGTGTTTTCCCTCCGTCCAGACCCAGCGTCTGGATGGTCAGGATGACATAAACATCACGTGGGCCCCGCGTTTTCTTCAGGCTGATACTTGTGTTTCCTTTTCAACTGGGCCCGTCCAGATCCACCTGGACGGTGCGGATTCACATGGGTCCCACATGGGAATGGCCCACCACAATATACATTTATATAATATATTATATATCATCTAATATATATATATATATATATATATATATATATATATATATATATATATATATATATATATATATATATATATATATATATATATAGGCATGCTCACCTACGCACCTGCGCACGTTTGCACATGTGTCATTGGTGTCGAATTCGAACGGTTCATAAGATGCGGAATCCCATGAAACCTTAGGTGGTGAATTTTCACCCTGATCTAAGATTCTGGTAGGCCATAGCAAAGAGAAATTCAAATCAAGGGAACAAACTGTTTTCATTTTTCATGGCCCACCAAAGTTTCGGATCAAAGTAAAAATCTGTACCAAGGGGTTTCATGAGGTTCTGCTTCATGTGGACCGTTCAGATTTGCGAGATTCATCAAATGTGATGAGTTCTCAAAAAAGTTCGTATGTACTACGTACAAACTGGTTCGCAGGTAGCGTTTCCGTGTGTGTGTGTGTGTGTGTGGGAAAAGGTACTATGCACTCGACCTCGAGATAAGCTCCCGTGAGGTTGAGCTATGTGGGCCCCACCGTGATGCGTGTCAACCATCAACACCGTGCATTCGATGGCTCCACTCTAAATTATGGGATATCCCAAAAATCAGCCGTATATGGAACTCAGGTGGGCCATACCATCTAAAATCATGTGAAGACACCGTTAAAACATATAAAAGCACTTGGTGGGGCCCACCTGAGTTTTGAATGCTGCTGAAACTTGGTCTGAACCCTCATCCAAGTGGGACACACATAATGGATGGGCTGGATTTGCAAACCACATCTCGGTGGGCCCAAAAAATGATTATGAATGTTTTAATGGTGCACAGCCCCTCCCCACTTCTGTATGTGGTGTGGCCCACACAAGTCACGGATTGACTTGATTTTTGAGACCTAGGCCCACGATGGAATGGTGCATCTGACTGATGGGGTAGATGTTCGAAATGCATCACGGTGGGGCCCACACAGCTCGACCTCATGGGACGGACTCGTGAGGTCGAGCGCATAGTACCTTTTCCCTATATATATATATATATATATATATATATATATATATATATATATATATATATATATATATATATATATATATATATATATATAGTGGGTGGGCCATCATGTGGCACCACCCTGATGTATGTGTTTTGCCACACCTTCCATCTGGACTGTGGGATACGCCATGATGTACACATATCATAGGTGGGCCATTGATCATAGAGAGAGACAGAAGGAGAGAGATCGGCAATGACGGAGGGGCCCCGCCACTATGGGCCCCTCTTAGATACAAGCATTCATCAAGGTGGGTCCCATCATATGTGAGCCCTAGAACAAGTTTTAATGGTCGATCACCCACTTGTGGCCTCCTTCTTTAGCTCCTTAGAAAGGTAGTCGCCTTAGCTTCGATCTCAACAGAAGATGATGAAGTTTTGATGGTTGAGATGAGAGATGAAGGGGGCGGGAAAGTGGGCCACACATGTTTTGGGAGAGAGAGCTTGGACGTTGGAAGCTTTCATGAGAGTTGGGAGGTTGCTTGGAAAAATGAGAGAGAAAGAGAGGTGATGGGTTGATATGGGATGGGTGGAATGAGTGTTGTAAGGAGAGGTATGAGTTTATTTAAAATTTTAGTAAAAGAGGGATGGGTAGGGAGAGAGAGTTGACTTGTGGAAAAGAGGGAGTGGATGCTTGTACTTAGAATAGGATGAGGTGGCATTGAGGTATAGTGGTGTACTTGACTTAATTTGATGTGACAGGTCATAAAGATTCTCTCGGAATTCACAATGCACGACGTTTTCTTCGAAATGAATGCAGGCTCACATCTTCTGGCCCGGGCAGTGCGTGAGTCACGACATTAGAACCACGGTGACGGTGTGGTCGCTAAAGTACAAGTTTTGGGTCGAGCCAACTTCGGTACGTGGGATTCGGCTTAAGATCGCGCGCAAACGTCGGATACATGTCGAGGGTTGCCGAAACTTGACCGGGAGGACTGCGGAAGCCTACGGAACGGTACGATCTAGGATACGGGTCTTACAAAGGATCTGGATCACCCAGCTATATATAAATCTCCCCACACATGACGCTAGAGAATACACAGAGAGAGAGAGAGGAGGAGGAGGAGAAAGGAATGGAC
The DNA here is from genome assembly GCF_029962835.1 of Magnolia sinica. Lineage (NCBI taxonomy): Eukaryota > Viridiplantae > Streptophyta > Magnoliopsida > Magnoliales > Magnoliaceae > Magnolia > Magnolia sinica. The sequence continues at coordinate 11,735,247 of NC_080584.1, read as the reverse complement.
GCCGAGAAAACCACCTGGAATTCGCTGAACTGCTGACGAATTTAGGTACAGGTCCAAACAGCCATTGTCTTCTTTCCTTTCGTTTCTTTTCCTTCTTCTTTTCTTCCGTTTCTTTTCCCTCCTTCAGAATCCTTTCCCCTCTCTTGTTTCTTCGACAATAGAGGAAGCAAACCCCACCATGTCGAATTAAATTGACAAGGTAAATGACAAACTTAAAATCTTATAAAAAGAATTCTAAGTTAAAACTCATAAAGGAGCCATAATCTCATTAAGGATTTCACTGGATTCACCAAACTTAGCCAAGTCGAGTTTTAACGTTAACTATTCAGGTTTTATGAATTAGTATAAGAATTGACCTTAAGGTGTGTCTCTTGGCAGTTAAATTTAGCAGTGGACAACCAGACTACTAAAGGTGAGGGTCTTTCCTTTAAACTTTGTGATTTAATTGGTTACATCTCTTTCACATGTTCTAAGATTTATTTACTACTTATCTTCACCATATGAATCAGTGATATATAATTCACATCATTATATTATCCTGGATGCAAGTATCATGTTAGGAATCACAATTTTAGTGATCAATATAATATTATGACGTAATGCGTTTCGGGTAGTGGCCCTCTTAGTTGGCATGTAATCTCGTGGGTTGGTGACTAGTGCACAATCGATGTAAGTAAATCACCATGTGTGTTATATCGCTTCTCGAAATTGGATGTTGCAAATAGTCGCTCCATGAACGTATCATGTCATGTAAATCCCTTATTCGCGTTATTGTGTCGCCTTGAAATGTTCACATAAATCCATATTAACGTGGGGGCACATCGGTGAATCTTCGCAGTGTGAGAATGCGGGGTGAGTCAGATATTTTGAACTACCTTCCACGTTGTTATCATGATCATTGAGTGTGATGAACCGCACATACTTTGCTAGGCATGCATTGCATATAGAATGTTTACGTATATCAATACCTCTTATATTTGTAGAGTATGAGATGTATCAGTACCCTTTTGTTATTCTTGTGAATTACTAGAATTATTGTAAACATTAAAGGACAACTGTCACGCGCCAAACTCGGAAAACGGGCTCACAAAATTTTCGATCGATGAATCCGATGCCGACAGCCTCCGTAGTGCCCCATTCTCGGCTCCCGGCAATCATATGCCAGATTCCGATCCTGAGATCTTACAAGGAGGATTTTTAGAATGATTTTTTTTTGTAATAGAGCATGACCACAAGTTTATCCAAAACACAAAGGCAACATCATCATCATATATCCACTAATATAATCATTTGCATATAGTGTTGAAAGGGAAATACATATATCGAAATCAAAGCTCCAGAAGACAGCTACACGCTCCAAGCTTAACGCTGCTGCAACCTAACGCCACCTGCATGCATCTATCGTGCATAAGCGTATAGAAAGCTTAGAGGGTGTTGAAAGTGTGTGCACAAGATATGTGTCAAGTATACCATAAAGCTCATAAATCATACATCATCGGAATAAGCGGAAATACTAACAAGATCATGAATCATACGATATCAGAGTCCACATATCAGTATGGTTTCTCTTTGGAGAAATCATCGGGGTCTATTACACTCCACTTCGACTGCCTCCTCCCTAGCTACATAGCCTAGCGAGTGGAAGAGACCTCACTATCTGCCTAGCCAGTAGTCTGCCAATACCTACTCGGCTCGTCGATAGCGGACCCATTTACGAGCTGGTCATACTCAGCTTAGCTTATAGCCCCCTCACTTGGGTGGATAAGGCCACACCCCTCCCAACTGACCACGACATAGTGGGAGACGCGGCCTACTGGTATTCGGCATTTGGGCACTCATGTTCCACTCGGTCTAGACATTGGGGCACCTCCTAACCTCGGAGATTCTGAGATTTTCACCCAAGAACATCTTAAGTGCCCATAGTGCTAGAACCAAGTACTTCCAGTGTCCCATTTAGCCATCCACGATGTGCTTGTGGAGGCCACATCCCTGATGTCACTAGGACGTACAATGATCAAGTCACATATATGTGAAACGCATGAGTCACACTATCCAGTCATGCAGCAATCTTGCATGTATGGCGCGATAATGTGGGCACTCCGTCTCATAAGGAGTCTCGTAAATACTCTACCCAATAACGTATGCTATGATCAAACATTCCTCATATCAGGCATACATATGATGCATATAGGCATGAATCATAGAGTTACACTAAACATGTTATAAGGTGATGAACTACTCTCACAACGAAGATAGGCCTAGACGGCCTACACACAACAAGTATGGGCCTATCAATGGGCCCTAGGGAGAGTTATAATGCGGACATTTAACCAACATTATTCTTACAATGTGGACGTCAAACCAACATTACTTCCAAGGCACGGCCTGCCATAAACATCATTACATAAACCATGGAGGCATCACATATTGCAATGGACCCTAAGGACATCCCGTTGGGCCTCGACCCATGGGCCTTAGATACATCAAATGGGCCGCATCATATGGGCCTTATATAAATCAAGTGGGCTGCATTTATGGGCCTTATGTACATTACAATGGCCATAGCCCTTGGGCCTTTGAATACATCACAATGGGCCTCGTAACATGGGCCTTATGTATATTGCAATGGGCCATATCCCATGGGCCCTGATACATCACAATGGGCCTCAACCCATGGCCCCCAATTACACTACATCGGGCCTCATCAAATGGGTCATATTAATGGGCCGAAACAAATGGACTTCATGTATATCATTCAGGCCCAACCTTATGTATTTTTGAGATCCAACCTATTCATAAGTTAACATAAAGGTAGATGAAGTAAGAGCAAAAACATCAACTTGATCGGAACTACTATGGCCCTTGAGAAGTTTTGAACGGGCGATATCACTGTCCCTACTATTTTCAATGGTGGGGTATGCTTGAACTATAGATCCGACTCATCATTTTACCCATGCGGTAAAATAACATTTCAAAATGGTTGGATGGTTTGGATACAACATATGCATCATGGTGGGTCCCATAGGGATGGACAGCATGGATAAATCACATGCCTCATGGTGGGGTCCCCTGACTGTCCAGCAGTCCAGCTAAAATGGTTGGATGACATGGATAAAACACATAGGCAAGGTGGGGTTCCACCGTCCAGGGGTGGACGATGTAAATAAAACACATAATTCATGGGGGGTTCCACGTGGGGCCCACCACAATGTTTATTTGCAATCCAAGCCATTAATAAGGTGACACGGGCCTGGATGAAAAGGAGAAACAAATTTCATATTATTCTAAGACTTCTATAGTACCCAAACAGGGTTTCAATGGCTGACGTTCAATCCCGCTGTTTCCTATGATGTGGGCCACCTGAGCCATGTATATGGCTGATTTTTGGTGGGGGCCCACAAAATGGACGATGTGGCTGTTCAACACACATCACGGTGGGACCCACGTATGGGACCCATCTGGCTGCCGTCCATGTGCAGCAGGCGCTGCCTGCGTGCCTCTAGCAGCAGCAGCGACCTGCTGCATATTATTATTATTATTATTTTAAAGACCTATTTTTCTGAGGTGTTTCACAGGTGGGGCCCATATCAACAAAATCCACCCCACCCATTGGTTTTTACTGTTCAATACAAACCAAACGATCCCAATGTTGGGCGTGTTTTGGGGTACAAAAACGGCAGGGTGATTTTCAACGGTAAAGAAACTGTTTTCTATACTACGACCCACCAGAAAATCAGATTGGCCCCATTTTTCGGCTCAACGCCTAAAATGATCCGCTGAATGGGATGGACGGCATGGATTGAATACATATATCAAGGTGGGGCCTGCATGAGCAGCCCACCTAAAACCTTTTTTTTCCTTTTGCTGCTTTCGGTAGTACGCCCACTATCCGCTCGCAATTCACTTGTTACCAACGTCCAGCGTCCCTTGACGCTAGACGGTTGCATATAACACATATGTTTAAGGTGGGCCCCACCCACATACATGCTATCAGGGCGGGCCACCAAATGGTTGGATGGTGTACATAGACCCACATCAAGGTGAGGTCCCTTTGATGAACGGTTTAGACGTCTCACAACTCATTAAGTGGGCCACACAATCATATCATCATACACAAAACAAATGAAAAAGAGAGGGAGAGAGAGAGAGAGACACACACATGTGTGATGGAGGGACCCCGACATCATGGGCCCTCCCTTGCATGATTTAAAACATACATCAAGTGGGTCCCATCGCAAGTGGGCCCACCGATCAAGATCAATGGTGGAGGTCCTTCATCCACCAAAATGCAAGGTCTAGATGACCCTAGTTGTACAAGGAAAATAAACATCATGATGGGGTCCATGGAGAATGGCCCTATCATGGAATGATAATGAGAATCAAGGTGGGCCATCGACCATATCAAGGGTCTAAAGTGAGATCCATACCATCGATCGGTAGGCCCCACTTGGCCCATCATAAAAATATGAAAATCTAGCCTATAAAAGTACCCACCATTTGATCTTCTTGGTCTGATGGAAAGCCAATCTCCTTGTGCCTCACTTTGATGGTGGAAGATGAGAAATGAATGGCTAGGATGAGAGATCTTGGGATGGAAAGTGGGCCACACAACATGCACTTTCTCTCTTGGAAAACTATGAACGTTCACCACTTTTCTCTTCTTTGGTATTGCTTGGAAATTTGAGAAATGAGAGAGAGAGGGTTGTAAGGAGAGAGAGTGATGGGTGATGGATGTGAGGTGAGTGATGGGTGAGGTGAGAGGTTGGTTGACTTGGTGATTGCTTGACTTGTGGAGAAAGGAAGTATGGGTGCTCTTGTACTTGACATGAGGTGATTGATTGATTGATTTGAGTAATTGATTAATGGGACATGTTGTAGAGATTCTCTTGGGATTGCAAACGCGCGGTGTTTTTCTCGAAATAAAAGTGGGCCCATATCTTTTGACCTGGGTATTGGGTCAATGTGCAAGTCACGGCGTTGGAACTGCGGCGACGGTGCGGTCGCAATGGTATATGTCTCGGATTAAACCGACTGAAATCTACGAGATTCGACTTACGATCGTGCGCAAACACCGATTATAGGTCATCGGTTGCCGGAACTCAACGGGAAGGATCGCGGGAGTTAACGGAACAGTACGGACTAGGATACGGGTCATACAACAACCACCACTATGAGTAGGGCATTGACCCTCTCCAACAAGGCGATGATTCTAAAGAGGATGCGGACAAATAGAGAAAGAGAATGGCCCTACAGTTTGATTTTTATTTATTTTTACATTGCTTACATAAATACAATGTAATAAGCTCTCATTGAGAGAGCATTTGATGATTCATTGAACCTTTTCCCTTTAAATGGAATAATAGATGCAGTAAATTTCCTTCTCATGAATTTGTACTTGTATGCACAAGGTGTGTAAAATCAATTGAAACCACACAATCTAAACGATGTGCGAATGAGATTAATGCCTATAATTCCCAGGACGAGCAAGACTTGGGGCCTCAGAATTTTGGGGGGTTACATGAAGTGTCTTATACTTGTATAGTTAATATAGAAGACGTGATTGTTGTGACTGATGTGTATGATATAATTTCCATTTAATTATTGTATGGTTGTCATAACATGATCCCGTTTATATGACATATTATTTGAAAGAGTTTTGATATATACATATTGAGCATGTAAACATGCCAAACATTGATAATTTAAGTTTGTTATTCCTCTCAGAGAGAGATGTATCTCCTAACTATACATGACCACACATGGATATTGAGCATGGATGACATGCATCCATTCTAATTGCATAAACACCTTGTGCTTGAGTTTCTAGAGGATTTTCCTAGATTGTTACACCTTGTAAATTCATTACCAGATGTCCACGATAGTAGAAGCCTACTCACGGAGTAGATGAATGATTACACATGCCTCCTTAGATCAATGTTTGATGGTTACAAATTGCCTATGTCTACATACGATCAATGTCTGAAGGGTATAATTTTTTGGTTAACCGATATCCAATAAGCAAGTGGATAATCATCCTAATTGACATGCATCTTACGATATTTTCGCATTCATAATTATACTGCATGCACACTGTTTTTATTATATTGTGTTATCTTATATTGTGCTACATATGAACCATGCAGGGTTCACTTACTAGCCTTGCTAGCTAATGTTATAGATTAATAACCGTACAGAGACAGACGATACAGGACGATCTAATCAGGTGTTGGAAAGTAAGGCCATGTTGGTGGATAAAACTCAAGACCAATGGTCATACTTGGTAGAAGACGAGCACACTGCATTAGACAGTTGAATTGATTATGCAATTGATTCTATGAGTTTTAGTTTTCATTCATTTTAGTTGTTTCTAATTTAATTAAATTTGAAATATGTTTATAACCATAATTTTGTTAGGTGATGATTAATTAATTTAGTTGAATAAATTTTCAAATGGGTGGACTTAGGCTGATTTGGATAATTATTTTATAAATGAAGAATGTTAAACATAGTGAAAATAGTTGGTTGTATGAATGTTAATGTGGTGATGATATAAAATATATGTAATTGTATAATAAGAGGATTTATGTACACTTAGTGTACGAGTCATGGACCGCAACTCGGGTCTAAGGGTGCACATAGTATCTGAAGTGTGGGGCATAATAATAGAAAATTGAAATGAGCCACACCAATTGGGTCAATAAAAAATTACTCTTACAGCTTATTATTTCAAATGGTTTGATTGGCCTCAGTTTTCCACCAAGATGATTTTCGCATTTGAACTTCATCGTAATGTGCTTTTGCATAATGCACAAATTAATGGTGGTATTAAATCCGAATTTTCTAATACCTAGAGTTGATTTGGGTTTGTTGAGGACTCAAAATTTTAACAATATCAAATACTCTTCCATATGAAAACATTGTCTATAAAACCTTATTATTTCACGCGCACACTCACATGTTCCAAGATGGAGCACATATGTGTGGTAGATATAAGCTCTTGGAATGGTTGGAATAAGTGATTTAATCCACTGCCTAAAATATCAGCCCATTTTGCTACTTAGGGAGGACATTCAAAGTACAATGATGGCCATCCATTTTTTTCATATGATGTGATTTGTTGAGTTGTGAAGTGGCCTAGTTTTTAGAATACCCGGTCTAAAAAGTATTCTAAAAACGACCACACAATGGAAGGCTTTGGTTTGATTTCACGCATGCGTTGCATATTGTCACATGTTTTTAGTTGTAGGTTTCCATGAGCATGTAAAATCAGCAAACTTCAAATTTTCAATAGGGGTGCAACTAAGGCTGAAAGTTGGGTGGGTTCAACCTGACTGACCCGTAACCGACCTGACATTGGGTTGGGCTTAGGCAGGATATATCGGGTTTGGTCTCGGGCTTGGGTCATACAAACGCTAACCCGATAAAACTCGGGTTGAGGTCTCGGGTTGCCCAACCCAACTCGAACTCGATCAATATATAAGTTCCTTATAAATTAATTATAATTGAGTGCGGCTCGTTGGTATTGAAAGTACAAGAAATTCCAATGTTGTCGGGTTTCATTAGTCTATGTCATTTCCGATGACTCAAGCTAACAAGATACACCGGATTTGTCTCTCCCAAATAGATTGCTTGATACACAATACAACTTTTAAAGGAGTAGTTATCCTATATTTTAGCTTGTTTGTTTAGAAAAAAAAAAATGTTCTTTACCATAAATAACTACATATATAATTAATAAAATTATAGGTATAAAAAATAAAACTTATATTGAAAATATAATAGACTAATGTAATAATAAAAATATTAGCATATATCTACCCGACCAACCCACTTGGGTTAGGCTTGGGTTGAGAATTCCCAACCCGAGGTTGAGTTGGGTTAAGTTAGGGTTGAAGTATAGGAACCTTAGGTTGGGCTAGGGTTAAGCACCAACCCGACCGAACCCGCCAGACTTTCAACCCTAGGTGCAACTCAAGCGTTTGGGATTGAGTTGAGGATCAACCCCGCCCCAACCCAACTTCAAAAGGACCCAAGCCGCAACTGGACCCAACCCATGTTCCAACCTGAGTTGCCCACCCAGAGTCATTGGTGCTTGATTCAACCAGACCCGACCCCACCAACATACAGGTGAATACGCTGGACTCTCTGCTAATTTGCTGAACTTCAACCTAACCTAATTCAAACGAGGCCAGAGGCTTCCAACCCGAGAAACTGGATGACTTGATGATTAAAGTCAATGGGGTTCTGATGACTGGGGATGCATCCCCACATATTGCAATAAGATAGGTCATCACTCTAACAGTTGGATTCGTTTCCTTTTTTCATGATCCAAAACGTTTGTTTAATAGGGCTCTACTTGGATGGAAGATGCTGAAAAAGATTAGATTTAATATTTTAATCCACTGATTATACAAAGGTTAAGATGAGTATTCATATTCGTTGCAAAAGACCCAAATTTAAAGGATGAAATAATCGAATCGGGGGTTTTTATATGTTGACTTTCCACTATTCATAGTCAGAATCGTAATATAAACGGTCTGGATCTTTGAAAGATGACCCGGATTCAAAGGTTATAGACTTACTGCTCGTATTGCAATACGTCAGGATGTACTCGAGCAAACCGCTTTCAAATTGGAGGAATTGACCACTGTAAACACCACCTTTTACCCTGCGTCTTTTCAAAGCGCTCCCAAACTTTACTTTCCCAAAGTAAATCATTCTATACGGACATACTATTTGCAGACGAAAATATGCTTACATTTATGATCTATAGTTACCAGTTATAACCTAGCCACAGGTGTTTAGCTACTGTGAGTGCAAGGGTATTTTCGTCTGTAAATAGTGTGTCCATAAAGGATTAGTTTACTTTGGTAAAGTTAAGTATGGGAGTGCTTTGAAAAGACGCTGGGTAAAAAGTAGCATCCACGGTGGTCAATTTCTCTTCAAATGCCGGAGTTTACTGAGCCCCCGAACGCATGTAAAATGCTATTGGTGTTTATGTGCATTACCCGGCATATTCCAGTGTAGTATAATATCATATAGTATATAATATACGAGTATCAGATCGAGGCCGTAAATAACGTGGGCCCAAACATGAATTCTTTTGGTAAAGAAACTAGGCTATTTTCTACTCAAGGTAGCTGATAGTAGTATCATCTTCTTAGCTGAGCTTCTTAACTCTAATTACTGTTAGTGGGTTTATTAATGTGGCTGTCTTACTAGCCAATGGCAGATTGCCTGCTACAGGAAGTTAAGCATGGCCCACCATGATGTTTGTGAGAAATCCACCCTGTTCATGTGCTTTGCCCGATCATGTTAGGACTTGGGCCCAAAAATGAGGCAAATCCAAAACTTAAATGGGCCACACAATAGGAAAAAGTGGGTATGAAAATGAGTACTGTTGAAACCTCCCTAGGTCCACAGTGATGTTTATATGCCATCCATACTGTTCATAAGCCACTCCTGCTAAGATGAGCTGAGAACATGAAAGATGTTACCCTGCTCCAAGTATTTTGTGGCCCCATGAATGTTTCAATGGTAGAAGTTTAATCCTCTCTATTTCCTATCATGCGGCCTACTTGAGTTTTGAATTGCTTCATTTTTGGGCCCATATACTAGCATGATATGGAAAAATCGATGGACAAAGTTGATTTCTCACAAACGTCATGGTGGGCCGCAACGGACTCATATTTAATAAAATAGTGACTCCTTAAGTATAGGGCTTGGCATGGCCCCACAATGATATATGTGCTTTATCTAACCTATCCATGAATATTGCGCTTAAGATACAAGCTCTAAAATGAGGCAGATCCAAAGCTCAAGTAGACCACACCATTAGCCAGTGGGGACCAGTGAAACTTTCCTAGCGCTCACCGCATGTTTAATTGCCATCCAACCTGTTTCTTAGAGTCATGTGAATTTGAGCGAAGTAAAAACATAAAAATCAGCTTGATCCAAAACTTATGCGTCTCACAATTAGTTTTAATTTCAACGGTAGGCAGGCATCAATCTCTATTATTTCCTATGGCGTGGTCCACTTGAACTTTAGATCTGCCTCATTTTTAGAATGATGCCCAAAAATAATGATATGGATAAAACACATATATCAGTGGACCAAGGAGCTTCAAGACGGGCACCGATCAGTTCGAAGCTCCGCATTGGAGTGGTCAATGCGGAAAACGGGTATCCTTACTAACCAGGAAATGACGAAGAAAGAGGAATAAAGGAAAACAGAGCCGCCTCACACGACTTCCTTTTATAAAGGCACCTCTCCAATCTCCTTTCTTTCTTTTCTGACGAGGCATCTAATTAAATGGAGATGAATGGCTGATGAGGTAGCGGATTACACCACATTGACGTCACTAATTTCTGTGAGCCCCACCATAATGTATTTATTGCATCCACACCGTTCATCCATTTTGCGAGATCATTATAAGGTTTGAACCAGAAAATAAGTCATATCTAAAGCTCAAGAGGCAGTGGGGACAATGATTTGTGCCATTGAACCATTACTAAGTGCCCGCCATGATGTTCATTTGCCATCAAAATTGTTCATAAGGTCTGAAAATCTTGGATGAAATAGAAAAAAAATAATATTAGATTGATCCAAAACTTTGTGATCCCAAGAAAGTTTCAATGGCAGACGATTCAATCCTCATCGCTTTATGCAGTGTGGTCCAATTGAGCTTTGGATCTGTCTTGAGCTCAGGCCTTAAAATGTTCACGTAAAATCTACAGACGATTTAGATATAACATATACATCATCGTTGGGGCCCGTAGAACTTGGTTAGGTCAACACACGGAGACCAGTAGTGTGTGGCACACCATGCAATCCGTTTCGGTTGGTACATGGGACCCGGTTTCCGCAATGTAGAACAGAGTAGGTAGGTAGTGTGATGGTGTACAAAGCTTTGTGAGCCCCTTCATGATGTATGTGTTATATCAGCTAGTTCATCAATTTTTTCGGATCATTTTAAGGTATGAGTCCAAAAATAAGGCATATCTAAAGCACAAATGGACCACACGATATGAAATATTGGGAGATTAAACATCTATCATTGAAAACTTTTTTACGGAATCACAAAAGTTTTAGATCAAGGGGACATTCCTGTTTCCTTTCATCCTGGTCGGTTTGATCTTCCGAACAGGTTGGATGATAAATAACCATCATGGTAGGTCCTAGGAAGGATTCAATGGTGGGCATCATTGTACTCATCTCATCCCACCGTGATGTTTTGGTGGTGTTTATTTGCCATCCAACCTGTTGAAAAGGTTACAAAAAAAACTTGGATGAAAGTAAAAAAAAAAACAAATATCATCTTGATCCAAAACTATTATTTCCCACAAAAAAAAGTTTTAATGTTCGACCGTCAATGTTTCTTATAATATGTTCTACTTGAGATTTGGATTTGCTTCATTTTTCTGCCCATGCCTTAAAATAATATGCAAAAAATGGATAGATGATGTGGATATAGAATACATATATCAAAGTGGGTCCTACTGTAGGCACCATCTTGGGTGATGCCATGTGTACCTAGTCGGCTCCTTGTAGGGGTAGAACGCAATCTGCATTCGTGTTGTTAGGGCAATCAACACATCGGGGCTGAAGTAGTTTTCGGCCTGAATTTTGAATAGAGTTGTACACAAATTGAGTTAGCTCGGTTAGCTCGCTTGGCTCGGTTCGAAACCAAATTCGAACTGAGTTAAGCTGATTTTTTGAGCTTGAACAAATTTCCAGCCTAGTTCAAGCTTGCCTGAGATCGACTCGACTCAGACGAACCCCAACTCGAATCGAACTCAGATCGATCCAGTTCAGTGACTCGGTTATTTGATATTGATGTTGCTCAACAAGTGTTTAATGAAATGACTCAACAAAGTGTCAGTTAGTGGGGAGGAATGTATGGATATGAAACAAATACCCTTGTATCTTGATTTTTATATTGTCTATTATAAGGTGCACTCATGTATTTGAGAAAATGCCGTGGATGCTTGATCTTCGCTCGAACTTGGCTCAAACTGGCCTAAGCTACTGACTGCCAATCAGGCTCGCGGATCGAGCCAAGCTGAGTTCAAACTGGGTCAGCTAGTGGCCGAGCTAAGTCAAGCTATGCCTGGCTCATCTTAGTTCAACTCATGTACAACTCTAATTTTGAACTAGTTTGAGCCTCTATTCAAAATTCTGATTTTTCAGGCCAAGTCTGGCCCATGTACACCCTAAGTGTAGTACATGATTAAGTGGGACCCGCACGAACTCACCAAACACAGTACAGTCCTTGGCGTAGGGCCAACCTTGATGTATGTATTTTATATCCATGCCGTTCAACTGCTTTTTAAAATTATTTTAACGTATTATTAAAAAAATGAAGTAGATCCAGTAATCAGGTGGACCATACCATAGGGAAGAGTGATAATTGACCCTTAATACGCTCTAAAAGTTTTGTATGAAGTTGATATTTGTCTTTTTTTAAAAAAAAAATTTCTTTTACTTTCATCATGTGTATGTTATCTTATCAACGGATTGGAAGGAAAATAAACACTATGGAAATATGGAAACATTAAAGTGGGCCCTAAGAACTTTTGAACGGTAGTTCGTTCAATCACCACTGTGTCCTATGGTATGGTCCACCTGATAATTGAATCTACTTCATTTTCATGATACTGCACTAAAATGAGCTGTAAAAACGGATAGACGGCATGGACGCAGAATACACACATCAAGGTGGGCCCGTGGTAAAAGAGGCACCGTCTTGGGTGAGGCCGGGGTCTCACCTAATCCGCTCCCCTCTCGTACAGGGTTCCGGTCCTTTTGTAATGGCTGTAAGTTCGAAAGACGATCCTCCGATCACCAGCTATGACACCATGGAATCTCCACCAGTCGTATAATGGGATCCACCTGATAACTGGCTTAGATCTTACACACGTCTCAGGTTGCGATACTTGAGAGGCGGATTGGCCAAAATAAGGTGCACGGTGTTGGTGCACGAAAATAATAATTAAAAAATAAATAAATAAATAAAAGTGACATTTGCTTTTGCCTCCGTTCTCCCAACGTGACTGGTTCTGATTGCCGTTGCTACCCATTTTCTAAGGCGAACCGGATTGCGTACTAAGTTAGTCAGTACGCTAAGCGTAGTGAGTAAACTCTGTGAACCCTACTGTCATTCATGCATTGTATCCACTCTGTCCATCTCTTTTACGCTTTGTTCCAAAAATAGAGCATGTTAAAACTTCAAGTGGCCCACACTACCGGAAACACTGTGAATTGAACATCCACCGTTGAAAAATTCTTGGGGGCAACCGAAGTTTTAGATCTAAGCTAATATTTGTTTTTTCCATTCATCCACGTGTGTATGATCTTATCAACAGTTGGATGACAAATAAACATCACTTGGGGCCTTAGAAAGTTTTCAACGGTGGAAATCAATACTGCCACCTTTTCCTGAGGTATGGTCCACTTGAGCTTTGTCTATGCATCAATTTTGGGTTGAACCCCTAAAATGATATGGAAAAACGAATGGACGGTGTGGATAAACCACATGCATTCATGGTGGGCCCAACAGAGTAACTACCTAATATATCTATTTATCCATGCCGTCCATTCCTTTTCTTGGATCATTTTAAAGCATAAGCACAAAAATGATTAAGATCCAATGCTAAAGTATGACTATTGCATCTAATGCAACGCAAGCTTATTATTTAGTATGATCCACTTGAGCATTAGATCTGCCTCATATTTGTACACATATCTTAAAATGATCCAAGATAAGGGATGAACAAGGTAGATAAATAGATATATCACGGTAGGCCAACCTACAAAACTGCCCGTTCATGGCTAGAAACAGGTGGGGTAGTACGCAATCGGCGTCCATTTTCTACATGTTTTCTGATGGAGCAGGGTGTCCAATGCTAGACCATAAAATCTAAGTTCTCAATCACTGGAGCAGGTTAGGTGGTACCCCGGCCTCAACCAAAACAGTACTGCCCTCATCGCAGGGCCTACATTGATACCGTCCATCAATTTTTTTAATTCAAATTAAGGCATTATCCAAAAAATGAATCAAATTCAATTAACAGGTGGACCATACCATACAAAAAGTGGTGATTGAACACCGTACCATTAAAAACTTCTTAGAGTCTATCTTAATATTTCCATAGTTTTTATTTGCTATCATATCTGTCTATAAGGTCACATAAGCCCGGATGAAAAAACAAATATCAGCTTGATGCAAAACTTTTGTGGCCGATTAACGGTCAATCACCACTGTTTCCTATGGTATAGTCCACTTGATAATTGGATCTGCTTTATTTTAGGGATAATGCCTTAAACTGATTTGTCAAAACAGATGGACCGTGTGGATACAGAGTACATACATCAGGGTATGCCCTGCGGGAAGGGCTGCACAGTCTTGGGTGAGACCCGGGTATCACCTAATCCACTCCCATCGACCACTCACTTTCATACACATGTTATGCACGTGTAAATTTGCTGTGAATGGGCCATCCACAGAAAATCTCACTGGCCAGATGAGCCTGCGTTGCCCTGTCTCTCACACCTTGGGTTAGCTGCTCATGTGTAATGCTCAAGGGCTGTTTGCAGGGATATCAATGGGTACTGGACCCGACATTTTAATGGGCCCGGATCCCCTTTGGACCCGTAAAAAAATTGGTTCAGTTCTCAGGATCTGATTAAAAAACTGGATCTAGCCAGGTAGAGGTGGGCATGTTGGACCTGATCCGGCGGATCCGACCCGATCTGACCCGACTCGGTACCATTCCGAACAGAACCGACGGCATAGATTGGCCTGATCGAGTCTGTCCATCCAGATCCGATCGTTTTTCGAATCAAGTTCAGATAGTAGTGTAAAGATTGATAGTAGACATTGATCGAAGAAGGTCGGCGTACAGGTGTTTACAGGTGTCGTCTTGACAGCCAACTTGATGGAAGGGGATTGGCTAGTCTAACGTTAGCAAGTTCTGTGGCTCTAATCACGAGGTATGTGTTATATCCAAACCGTCCATCCATTTGGCAATATCATGTTAAGGGTTGGGACAAAAATAAAACAGATCTAACCATAAGTGGACCACACTACAGAAAGCAGCGAGGTATTGAACGTCTACCATTGAAACCCTTTATGGGTTCACAGAAGTTTTGGATCAAATTGGATGGAAAAGAAACATTATGGTGGCCCTATAAATTGTTTAACAGTGAAAATCATCATCTCCGCTGCAATTTATGGTGTGGTCCAGATGATCTTTGGATCTGATTCATTTTTTTGGATAATGCTCTAAAATGATCTCTAAAAATAGATGAACGGTGTAGATATAATAAATAGGTCACTGTGGGGCCATGTAACATGGATCTCCTTTGAACCGTTCGTACAACTTGGAGCTCTGTGGGCCCCACCATGATGTACGTGTTTCATCCATTCCGTTCATCCATTTTTACAGATCATTTTACGGCTTGATAAAAAAAAGTATAGGGATATAAATCTTAGGTGAGCCACACCACAACAAAATAATAATGAATGGATATTCACCATTAAAATCCTCCGAAGGCCTACTGTATTGTTTATTTGAAATCCAATCGGTTGATTTAGTCATAAAGACCCAGATGAAGGGAAAAAATAAATATAAGCTTGATTCAAAACTTTTATTGCCCCTAAAATGTTTTTAATGGTCAAAATTCATTCAACACTGTTTCCTGTAATGTGGTCCACTTAAGACTGAGATACACGTCAATTTTTTTTTTTCATATCATAAAATGATATATAAAAATAGATGGACGGCATGGATGACACACTTACATCATGGTGGGCCCCACAAAACACCGACTACTAGCCACTTCGGAGTTACCATTTACAAAGCTTCTTTAAGAAGCTATCTCTATTGTGTAAAGCTTCTTCGAGAAGCTATCTGCAGTGTAAAGCTTCTTCAAGAAGCTATCTCTAGTGTAAAGCTTCTTTAATAAGCTAACCGTCCGTTTTTTTCCTACTGAGTAAATTATGTGGGGCCATTTTAAACTTTTTTTGGTTTATCCACACCGTCCATCAGTTTTTATCCGAACCTTACTTAATCTGATCTGACTCGGTTTTTCTGACCAAGTCGATGACCAAATCCGATATGACTTATAGTTTGACTAACTTTTACCTTCTTAAGATAGGGTCCCCAGCTCATGGGAACTTCTCGTGAGGTCGAGCTGTGTGGGCCCCACGGTGATGCATGCGACCATCAACACCGTGCATTTGATGGGTCCCCTTTAAATTATGGGATATCCCAAAAATCAGCCATATATGGAACTCAAGTGGGCCATACCATCTAAAATCATGTGAAGACATTCCTAAAACATATAAAAGCACTTGGTGGGGCCCACCTGAAATTCGGATGCATCTGAAACTTGGTTTGACCTCTCATCCAAGTGGGACACACATAATGGATGCACTCAATTTGTGAACCACACCTCGGTGGGCCCAACAAATGATTATGAATGTGTTAATGGAGGGTAAACCCTCTCAACTTTTGTATGTGGTGTGGCCTACACAAGTCACAGATTGACTTGATTTTTAAGTCCCAGGCCTACCATGGAATGACACATATGACTGATGGTGTTGATGGTCGACACGCTTTATAGTGGGGCCCACACATCTCGACCTCATGGGAAGTTCCCATGAGCTCGACCGCATAGAACCTTTTCCATATGATATCAATCGTAAGATCTAACGTATTATATATATAGATGATGTATATATATATATATATATATATATATATATATATGATATCACATCATGGGAGAGTAACATGAACAAAAAGTAAGATCTAACGTATTATATAGTATAGATGATGTGTGAGTTTGAGAGTAAGTTTTGGTCACGCGTATCTCACAAAGAGAGACGCTTTCCCGCTCGCACGCCTTTAGCCACGGTTTCCTACGGAAGCCTTTTCGCACGAAGTTACTGCAATAGGATGCTAGGTGAGGCCACCACAATGTTTGTGAGAAATCCACTCCGTCTATCTGCTTTGCGAGATCATTTTAATATGTTATATCAAAATTGGAGTGGATCCAAAACTCTAGTGCGTTGCACGAGAGGAATTAATAGGGATTCAGTGACTACCATCGAAACATTCATTCGACCCCAAAAGCTACTTATTAGGTTAAGTTTTTTGTGATTTTATTTCATTCCATTAGGAATGGCCTTATAAACAGTATGGATGGCATATATAAACATCAAGGTGGAGCCCATGAAGATTTTAATGGTAGGAAAGTCTTTTTCCAGTTTTCCATCTTGTGTGGCCCACTCAAATTTTAAATATGCCCCATTTTTGGTCGTATGTCCTAAGATGATTTGGCAAAATAGACGAACGGGGTGGATTTCTCACAAACATCACGGTGGGCCCCAAATAGCATCCCAGCACACTATTTCCTACAACATGCAGCTTTAAATGGAAATGGATTGGTGGTGAAATCCAACTACGGAGTGAGTGTGTGGCGATGTGTGTGCGTGTGTAAAAAGCAAAATAATAATAATAATAATAATAAATGGACACGGATTGGCTACTCCCATGACACTGGCCAACTGCCAGTGGTCGGTGCTCCGTGGACCCTAACATGGTGTATGTCTCATCCATGCCATTCATCCATTTTTCCAGATGATTTTATGGTGCAAACCCAAAACTGAGGTAGATCAATATCTCAAGTGGGGCACAGTGTTGATTGAACTCGCACCATTAAAAAACTTCTTAGGGCTACAAAAGTTTTGTATCAAGCTGATATTTGTTTTTTGCCTTCATCCAGGTCTGTACGACCTCGTCTACAGGTTGGATGTAAAATAAACATTATAGTGGGCCATATGAGACTTTTAATGGTAGATGTTCAATCACTACTATTTTCCCATGGTGTGGTCCACCTGAGATTTTGATCTGCCTCATTTATGTAATAAAGTATTAAAATGATGTATGAAAATAAATGAACAATGTGGATAAAACATATAGCTCATGGTCGGGCCCACATAGCACCGACCAATAGCCACCTGGCTATGGTAGCGTCACTTGCCAAACCGCACTGCGCAACCTGCTCCTCAAACCACGAACGTGGATTTCCTGCTAAAGCCTTTCCAAGTAGTTTTTGCGCAGGGACGTTGGGTGGGACCACTACCATGTTTGTGGGAAATTTACCACCTGTTCATCCATTTGTCGAGCTCATTTTAGGATATTAGACAAAAAATGAGGTGGATTCAAAAGTCAAGTGCGCCACACGAGAGGAAACAGTAGGGATTTAGTGAGAACAATTGAAATATTCTTCTGGCCATGAAAGCTTTGTTTCAGGCTAACTTCTTTTTCTTTTTTTTTCTTTTTTTCTTTTTTTTTCTTTTTTTTTTTGTATTTTCACTTCATCCCAATGGTAATGAACTTATAAACGGTTTGGATGGCATATAAACATCATGGTCGAGCCCAAGAAGGTTTTCTTTCCTAATTTTACCTCTCGTGTGGTCCACTTGAGTATTGGATCCACTTCATTTATGGTCGCCTGTCCTAAAATGAGCTCGCCAAATGGATGAACAGGGTGGATTTCCCACAAACATGGTGGTGTGCCCCACCCAGCATCCTTGCATGGTTTAGCGCGAAATATGTGTCCTCAAACCACATGCCAATCCGGAGCGGTTTCCCGTAGAAGCCTTGTCGCGAGAAGTAGGTGTTTTGGGATATCATCTTGGGTCCACCATTATATTTGTGAGAAATTTACCCTGTTCTGTTTTGTAAGATCATCTTACAACATATGATAAAAACTGGGGCAGATTCAGAACTTAAATGGGCTATACAAGATAGAAAACTGAGGAAAACCTTTCCGACCATTGAAGCTTTCCTGAGCTCCACCTTGATGTTTATATGCCATCCAGACCATTTATAATGCCATTCCTAATGGGATGAAGTAAAACCACAAAAAACTTTGCCTGATGAGTAGCTTTTGTGGCCAAATGAATGTTTCGACGGTAGTCACTGAATCCCCATTGATTCCTCTCGTGCAACACACTAGAGTTTTGGATCCACTCCAATTTTGATATAACGTGCTAAAATGATATCGCAAAGTGGATGGACGGAGTGAATTTCTCACAAACATCATGATGGCCCCACCTAGCATCTTAAAGCAGTAACTTTCTACGAAAGGCTTCTGCAGGAAACTTGCTTCACGAGCCATGCAATTGTGAGAGCGTCTCTCTCTATATATGCGCATGACTGAAACTCACTCTCAAACTCACACATCATCTAAACCATACGTAAGATCCTACTACTGACATCAAGGTTCACACATAATGACGTGCGAACCTCCGAATCCCACTATGTTACGCTAGAGGGTCTCTAATCTAGTGGGATTCTTATCCCGATCGAATATGTCAGAGTGATCTTCAGCTAAGATCAGGCCAAATTTAGGGCGAGATTCATCCCAAATTTCTCGTACTGCCTCTCTGGCAGTGGCAGTGGTTCACTTGGTCAGCCCGGGATGCTGGAAGAGCTTGAAGCTTAGAATCTAAGCTCCTTCCGCATAGGTTCCTCACCCGTGTTGTAGACATTCCTGGGGTGGCGAGTCCTCTCCTACGTAGCTCCGTCCTCTGATGGCTCAGCTCGATGGCTCATCTCTGAGTTGAAGGATTTGCCCGTCTCGTGCCTATGACCCTTCTCACTACAAGAAAAGGGACTTTTACCGGCAGTCAAAAGCGCCAGTAAAAGTCCCAAAAAGCGCCGGAATTGCTTTTGTGGCGCTAGGAAAGCGCCGGTAAATTCTCGAAACGTTTGCCGGCGCTAATATACTTTTACCAGCACTTGTCTGAGTGTTGGCAATTATATATCCTTTTCTGACTCTCATTCTGACTTTACCGACGCTTTTGATGGCCGCTGGTATTTCTGAGAAGTGCCGGCAAAAGTCTATCCAAGCCAACCATCGTATTCCAAAGCACATGTTCTGGACACTTTTAATCACGTGAAAGCACCGATAAAAATCTATATATGTGCCGGAAAAAGTCTTCAGAAGGGCTATATAGATTTGAGACGCCCCTGAGCAGGCCAATAATATATATATATATATACAATTGTAAACATATTTTTTAATATTTAAAAAATAAAAAATGTTGCAATAGCTCCATTAGTTTATAAAACATCAATTACACTGAATTCACAACAACACAGAGTAAGAAAACAAATTGAAGTACTAAAGAAAACCAAACATGCAGAAAACATAAAGAATTTATATGGTTAGACATTGTGGCTACTCCGTGGATGAGCCCCTTTTAAAATACTAATTTTCAAAAGGATTACAACCCTAACAATATTTTAACCCTAAAACTTAGAAAAACATAAAAGAGTTTCTTATATAACCTTAATTCAACCCCATAAACAATATTTACAGGTCATGCATGAAAATACCAAAAATACCTTCTTTTGACTGAATTGATCTTCAAATCACATCTCACACGCAGGGGCAAGGCCCCCTCACCCCCATTGGAGCCATATTTATAACTTTCCTTACACCATCATGTAGAACACAAGACATCTATCACAACACAGCGATTTCAAAACACAACAAAAATTAACTTTTCATTTACCACTTATTCTATTTACCTCCGATTGCATGGCGTCAAGCGCATAAAAATATGCATTTACACCCAAATACCTCCAAATACATGGTGCCAAATAACACCTTAAACTTCTTTTTCTAACCATCATTTTTCTAAGCATAAATAAACTTTTCAGGCATTCTCTTGTTTACAACCACTCACAAGTCACAGCGAAAGCTTTCTCACACAAAGGGACATCAAAAAAAAAGAAAAAAAAAAGGGGGTAAGGGTGGGCAATTCATTAAATTGGCATATGCGAAACATTACAAGAAAGTATGAGCTTGGGTCTTACCAGGATGGAATCTAAATGAGATAGATGCTTCCCAAGTCTCATATCCTCTCCGACATGTTCCTCTTATAGGATTATTGGCAATAATCCTGTCATCCTCCGTATCTTGTAGGCTGCTATTCAGGCTCAAGCTAGTACTTGCTCCAGCATTGTCATATTGTTCAGACATGCTAATACAAGAAGAGCATCTTGTCGTAATTACTACAAGTCAAGCAAATACAGACCTCAAGGGGCCATCCGTCAGGTGGATGAACAGTTTGAACTACATACATTGGATTACATGAGCATGCAAAAACACAGTATTGAACTCCATGTCACATAACTTTTGCAAAGGCCCTGTTTGGTGAATGCCTAAAAACAAGTTCGTCTCATTTTAGTTAACAGTGATTATTTATGAGAGATCTTGATGTCTAATAATCTTCGATTTTCCCGTTTTGTATCCAAGGTGATTGAGCAACATAGGTTAAGAAACTGTCCAAGTTATGTGTGCACATGTGTGGACAACAGCCGCCTCATCTCTATTAGAAACTGAAAGTTGTTGATGCAAGCATATAACAAAATTATAAGGTACTTGATGAAAAAAATTAATATATATATATATATATATATATAAGGCTGCACTGTCAGCAATTATGTGTCAGGGGATCATTTCAAAGCACGTGATAGCAACTTGCTAATTGAATCAGCCTATTTTGACGATGGGTGAGATGTATGCCACATTCTCATGTGTTGGGATGTCTGTTTATCTATTGAATTAGCAAACCTTTACAAGAAGGGTGTAGCCATGAAAGATGAAAGCTCACCTTACCTCCAAAATGGAAGATGAGAGCCAAGAGAACAATAGTTGGAATTCCCACAATGTAGAAAGTTCTGAGGTTAATGAGAGCACCGGTCTTTTGCCACCCGCATCCTATAACAGGCTCTGACTGATTCAAATTGAGAATCTTCACAAACATGAAAGTGAAAATGACTAAAAGCTACTATAAATATGATTGTCATGAGCATAAATCCAGAACTCACCAAGTCAACTCAGTTGAATTCCCACATTGATGATCAAAGTTTGATATTCCAATGGAAATAAAGAAGCAGTTGGAAGCTGAAAACTTCAACAATTCTTCCGAAGCATCACCAAAAAACAGAGGCTAGAAAAGAACATTCACTTTGTCTCCAATGCAATGTCTGACATTCAAAAACCAATTTAGAATATCAATATTTTCTTCTGGGCAAGCCACTCTTGTAAAAAAAAAAAAAAAAAAGAACAAACTGTACATCAAATGAAATGAAACTCTAACGGAACACTTAATAATCTATCTGTCTATCTGAAACACATCCTAAGCAAAGTAATTAAGGTCAGCGGTGCTAGGTAAGAATGGATGCCATGTCAGTTGTACCTATTGCAGAAACACCACTGAACCTTTCTTACAAAATAATAGGTGAGAGAATTCTAGGTACTTAAAAAATAAATCTTGTATTGAAAGAAGCCAGGCCAACAGTTACAGTATATTTCAGGGAACTTTTTAGCGTATGCTGGGTGTTTGGCACTCATATCAGCTGACTTCGGTTATCCTTGATATCAAACCGTAATGTCGTGCATTCAATAAGAAAGAAGTATGCTAGAACTCCCCACAATACTGACTCTTCCAGTCTTTAGTAGGATATTCTCTTGATATGATGCACATGCATGCACATGCATGCACATGAACTGATTTAGTCACTACTAAACAATACTAAATTTTGGCATCCTTAGGCAATAATTTTATGATATGACATCAGTGAAAAACATCAGTCACTTTTATGTTCAAAAAAAAAAAAAAAAAAGAGAGAGAGAGAGAGAAAGACAGTCACTAAAAATGAATCACATGTCAAGGGACAACCAGGTGAGAGCATAAATTTTTATTTTATTTTTTTTTCAAAAAAGAATTTTATTCATATTGGCAAGATTTACAGGAGCCTGAACAGCTATTTCGGGCACCCCACAAAGGGGGCCTATCATATGACAAAGAAAAAACCCAAAAAGAGGAAAAAAATTAGGACCTCTTCCTAATGGAGCCCATCCCGGTTTTGTCTAAGAAAATAAGCCCTTTGACATGAACGGGGAGCTCCTTCAGGCCAGAGAAGAAAAAGTGCCCTTGGGAGCCGCTGCCTAGATGCGCCAGCCCATCCGCCGGGGCATTTGCCTCCCTTGGGATATGACGAAAAAGGAAGGATCCTCTGTTGATGAGATCAGTGATTCTCCTAAGCCAATGACGCCAAGGCCAAGAAGGGACGGAGGACCCTGAGATGAGGTCAATCACTAATCTGGAATCTGATTCTACTTCCACTCTAGACAGACCCCTACTCAAGCAAATTGAAAGCCTGTTCCATACAGACCGCAGCTCCGCCCTGTTACTCGAATCAATCCCAAACCCAATTGAAAATGCAAAAAGCAGGTCACCATTGGAGTCTCTGCAAATCCCACCACCACCAGCCGGTCCCGGGTTACCTCTGGCCAATCCGTCCAGATTGAGCTTGGCCCAGCCCACAGAGGGTTTCGACCATTCGATCACGTCAAACCTCACATTGTGAGGGATGGATGACCGTTCAACATAAATGGAGGATATCCACCAGTTAATCCGAGCTATTGTAGCCCCACTTGAGGCCGATTTACCCCCCATCTTCATGGCGTTTCTAGCCATCCAAATCTCCCAGAGGATGAGATTTGGAATGATCATTTTCTGCGCCTGATTTCTACCACCTGGGTCAGCCGCCCACCACTGATTCAGTCTAGATTCAACCAAAAGGGCCATCAAAACAGGTGAGAGGATACATGCGACAGACTGATTTAACCCCACATTGCTTTTTGCCATTTACAGGACGGTTTTAACCAAGCTGAGTCGATTCAACCTTGTTTGTTAGTGGTGGTTAGCACTTCTTTTTCTTAATAGATAAACCCATTTCTATTAGTTG
The DNA here is from genome assembly GCF_029962835.1 of Magnolia sinica. NCBI lineage: Eukaryota > Viridiplantae > Streptophyta > Magnoliopsida > Magnoliales > Magnoliaceae > Magnolia > Magnolia sinica. The sequence continues at coordinate 11,711,406 of NC_080584.1, read as the reverse complement.
GAAATATAACCACTACATTACTCTTTAAGTATAAAGGGTGGGGAAGTATAGAAAGCATAGTTTAAAAGCTTTAAAAACTGTCTCCGGCTTATTATTAGCTGATAGAGATAGTGTCGTGTGTATAAGTGATTCAGAATTCAATCCCGATTGTCTTACCTTGTAAAACTTACTCCCTTTGAAGCACTCAAAGCTGAAGAAAAAAGTAAATAAATAGAAACCTTGAAGAGCTACTTGGTTTCAGATTTCATTGGGACTAATCTGCATAAGAACTTGATTTGATCACAACTCAGTCAAGACGGTGGAAAAACTCTGAAAAACTAAATGAAGGCTCCCAAACCTTTGAACTGAAGAGCTTTAACTTCAGCTCCAGGTCATAGTATCACCAGCAAACTAGCAAGGAACTATGGCTAGCTGCACAAAGATGGACTCAATTAAGAGCTAAAGCTTTTCAACCTCTCATTGTGCGGGCATGGTCGTGTTAGATTAGATGAACTCAATTAAGAGCTAAAGCTTTTCAACCTCTCATTGTGCGGGCATGGTCATGTGAGATTAGATGAACTCAATTAAGAATAAAAAAATTTTATTAGAAAGAATTACAAATTTGAGGATAAGCCTCTAAAAGAAAGGGATAGGTGCATAGCTCTTTCAAGTTTCAATACGAGATTCATGGCCTCCATAGAGTAGGCAGATAACAAAATGCTTAACCTTGAAGCTCAGTTGAGAATCTCATATACAGGACTGATTGGCTTAAACAACTTCTTTCCTACCCAATCAATTAATCTAGAAAATTGCAAATCACCAAAATAGGACTGAAAAATGAATAAGAGAAGATTCTGAAAATTTTCCTTTACCGGAGCTAGACAAGCTCCGGTAAAAGGGTGTGTTGGCAAAACTTTTGCCGGTGCTGACCAACTCCTGATGTCCCTATCAAGGAATACTTACCCTGCGGATATAAGCAAACCAGCCAATTGCCTAGATCCTACATGTTCAAATGTTGTTCCTTATTTGAGGGCCTTCCTGATAGCATCCAACCACCATCGTCCATTAGCACTCCCCTCAAGTCCTACCTAAAATCAGCAGAACAATCAATATCTGATAACAAGATATGTGGTCTATTATCAATCAACATTTATTATATGCTAAGGAGCCTAGATTTATTTCCAACTAGCTAATAGCATAGGAAGATTTCAAATACTAACTTTGGTATTCACAAATACCCATGCTATAATGTGCTAATGGGGTGCAAAACTAGATTTTACAGTCGATAAATCCAAACTAGAATTTGTGGATTCAATAGACCATGGCAAACTCTATTCATTCATTGTATCTGTGATGGTATCCGTTGCCTCATTAAGCTCTAGAATCATTTGCACCTCACACCAGAGAAGATAACAAGAAAGCGACCATACCACAGCCTGCAGTTTCTGTATTTCAGCAACTTGTTCGGCAGATCTACGCGATAGCATTCCCAACGCAGTTACCTGTATTGAGACTAAACCTTTAGCCATTCAAACAATATATCACATGTACACCAGCACATATACGCATGCAGATGTGCACCTGCATGTAAATCAAGCAGTGATATTCACCTTCCTATCAATAATATTAAACAGAGATTGAACTTCAGCTCGTAGAGAATGAACTTCCAATGCAGCTTCTTTATACTCACTTAGTCGGCTTTGCATAACATCCATATCCTTGGGGAGAGATGAAAGCAGTCCCTTGAACTCTGCAATGATCTCTTTCCATCCTGAAATGCACATAAATGTCCCTTTGAGATATCACATGGAAGTGGGACAAAAGGCAAAAGAATACTTTCCACGACCTTTATTAAAGATCGAAAGTGCACCTCAAAAGCTTTATACCTGGCTCTCTCGAAGCCTCTTCCAACCTACTCTCGAGCAGATTTGTTTCAATAATGTGTCTCTTTAACTCCTTTTCTAGCTCGATTATTCAAGAGCCTACAATTGCAGCAGTTCTTTGAGAAATGTCAGCTAAATCAACTTTCATATTCACTTCTTTTTCCCACCAGACAAAATCATCCTTCTCAACCTATAATATCAGATGTTGAAGAAATATTCAACAGAAAATGAATGCCTGAACTGCAAAAACTACACAAGAAGCATCTACATGCATCTACTGACCAGTTACCAGCTGTAGTTTCTCCGACAATGCATGACATTGATCACCTTCTGCTTTGGATTTTTGAATCTGATTGCTTAGCAAGAGGCAAGTTTTTGATGAAGAAATATGTTTCACCCTAAATCATTCCATGCAATTGGATGACTATCAGATTGGGGGAGATTTATTGGGCAGTCAAAACTGAAATATGTCCAATGGTCTTACTTGACAAACAAGTGTCCCAATCAGGTTAGAATTATTCAACCAATCTGACTTATGAACAGGAACTTAGCTCACTTCATGTACAAACTGAAAGATGAAACACACCATGAAATCTGTCTACCCGAGAAATGATTGCATTAGTTTTAAAATCAATAGTACACATTGTTTACATTCAACCATTATAAGGTCATGATATGATTTCTAAACCCTGGCAAAGAAAATAAAGCAAACAGATGATAGACACACAAAACAAAGCCCTCACAAATTGAATTTTTGTCCGGTGTGCGCACTGACGAACTTGGCCTGAAAGTTGGAGAGCAATGTTCTAGTCACACAGAACAAATATTGTGTTCCTTGGCATGTTGGTAGAAGCATAGCCGGCTTAACAACAATAGCTTGTTGGGTCATATTCCTGTCTTTACCAGCTATCAGTACACTGCATAAATTTGGCAATGGACAATCCAGTCAACATGTGATCATTCCAAGTGAGATGGCGACACACTATAAAAAAAGGTCAAAGTTCCTAGATAAATCTTTCACCAGCTCAGTCGGTTCTTGCCTTTTCTTTACAGCTGCAACCATGATTAATTGGCTTCCAAAATTCAGGTGGGCAACACCCATGTGATCTAGATTTTGCATGTAAGGCCCACTGTATTTTGTATATGCCCTCCAATCCATTCACAACATGCACCCACCATAATTAATTGGCTTCCAAAATTCAGGTGGGTAACGCCCATGTGATTTTATAGGCTTGAGGCAGGATTTTACATGGTATGGCCCCCATGAATTTTACATGCTATAGCCCATACAAAGCTGTGGACAATCCCTGTCAATTATTCATATCCTTTCTCTAATCCGCTGCCCCTATTGGTTATTTCAGAATAATCCGATCTTAATCTAAAGAAGGTAAGGACATTAGGACTCTAATTTCTGAGCAGTAAATAAGAAATGAAGAGTGAAACATTCTAAAACCAGCACATATTCCAACAGAGGAATTGCTTTTAAGTATACCATAAGGTTGACTCGATTTCCTTCCCTATAATGTGTCTGTTTATTGCATAGAGGATTGACTAGCTATGTATGACTTTAATACTCCTAAAATAGTATCTAGTTGATGTATGCTGCTGGAAATTGGGTATTTCTTCTGGTGATGGCCCACGAATACTGGAAATAGAGAGTATATTTCTGAAATGAGGATACAATTGGATGTGTGGGCCCCACAGTCCAATTAGATGGGTTTGGAGGACTATATTTGCACATACATGGGCCATCTCGATGCATATGCATTTCAGCCACATTGAGGCCCACAAATTGGATAGTCTGAATTGACTGGCATATATGCTACTAGTGTGGCAGATGAGGCACCATCATTTAAGAAATGGTGGAAAACGCACATGGTAGTCTAACATGTTAACTACTATGCCCTCAGAAACACAGAGGTAACAGGAAGATCTTTAATCAGCCACCCATAAAAGAAGTATTGCTTTTGTAAAACAAGAGTGTGCTGCCCACTGTAGATATCAACCAATTCACCTGAAGTGCATATAGGTTGTGTTAGCGTGCATTATTGAATTCAATTGCAATCTTTTAGCTCAATAAAGTTGATATGGACAAATTACATTACCTTCCTAAGTATTCGATCTTCTACAGATAAGACAACCCCTTCCTCCTTAATATCTATCTCATTTAATTCAGAAATAATGCTATCTGCCATTACTGATCTTTTGGATAGAAACTCCTTCCAAGCATTTAGTTTTCCTTTGAGGAGCTTTAGTTTTTGAGACAGAAAAAACCCAGCTGTTCCTGAAACAATTAAGGACTGCCACCATTTTCTAACAGTATCTGCAAAACCGTCCACTTCCAGCCTCGCAAGTTCAAAGCGGAAGGGCTTGGGAGTTGTCGTGCTGGAATTCTCAGGTCCTCTGGGTATTCACGACTCAAATTATGCCGAAGTGGCCACTTTTCCTCAAGGGGTCAGATTATCTGTTAATCAGTCTGTCCTCTAATCATTGAAAGGAAGCAATGTGATTTGGTGGATCAAATCTGGTTAGTTCGGTTAAGGCTTTCGTAACACCATCTCGTAAGCTTCAGACCCTTAAAATAGAGAACGGAAAAAAAAAAAAAAAAAAAACTCAACAGCTTCAGACATGATCATACATATCGGTGTCTCATGTTCATGTACCCCATTCTGCAAATCCAGAGGCGGATAGATTAGCCAAGGAGGGCATTAATAATGGTCAGATGTTAACTGTGGATTGGAGATAGTGTTCTCCTTTGGTTCCGGTGTCTGTCTTTGCAGCAGAGTTTTTTCTGTTTTGCTTTGTGTTTGATTCCAGTCTGCCGATAGCTCTATGTTGCGGCTGTATTTCCTTTCTCTTTCTTCCTTAATAAATCTCATATTCATCCAATTAGAAAATACATTTTTTAAAAAAATAAAATTTTAGCCATATGGTATCTACGAATTATGTACAGAAACAGAAAAACAAGTAGTCTACAACTCTAACATGACTAGAACTCTACAAAATTGCAAAACACCAATTGTTCTGCCCTTTTGCCCATACTTGCATCATGCTAATTACTATTGCCATCCAATAGAGTGAAAAAGGCAAGTGGGTGGTTTTTGGTGAGAGTTACATGTTACAGCATTGCTTTCATGCTGATACCATGGTTGGACTGAGTCGTAACAGTGTTTGCTAAAGGAAGAGCTTGGATTGAACTAATATTGGAGAAAGAAGCAAAAGGTTGTTTTGTTGTGGCATTTTGTCGAACATGTCATGGGTAACTGCTCTAAGAGTTGTACTTATCAACAAGGGTCATTCTCTAATAACTGGAAACAAAAACATCAGAAAACCCATACGAAAATTTTCAAGATCCAAGCATAAAACCCCTAATCCTCTCTGCAATACAAATCTCTAAAATTCCCCAGAAATCCGAAATCAGAAGCAAAATCATCAGAAAGTAAGAAAAACTCATTTGAGAAGTTCTCTATACCAAACAGAGAAAAAGAACTCAGAAGCACAAAACAGATTTAGATTCCGCAACAAAATAAAAAAAACACGAAAAAGGCCCTCACAGAAAACATATTCAGATTCTATATCCGGGAGACATCACCTTTTCCAGTAAACTTCATGAAATGGCCCAGAATTCTCTACAAATGACAAAAATCACTAGAAATTAAATAGATAAAGATTCAGATTTACAAAACAACATATTTGCCAAAAATGTCAGAAAAAGAGCAGTCCTGATTACATGAAACACTAGAAAAACTTCCAGCATCACCAAAATCGATACGAAGGGGCACACAAGTACTTCTGCCGCAACAGAAAACAATGCAAAAAAAAAAGAAAAAAAAAAGAAAAAAAAAAAGAGGATCGACGGATCTGAAATCGATTAGGGCCTGTTTGGATGCCTGTAAGTTGGGTAAGTGGGAAGTGACTTATTGGGAAGTCACTTACAGGTGGTGTTTGGGGGAGAAAAATCACCTGTAAGTAACTTACAACCTGTAAGTCACTTACAAGCAAATCTACCAAAAAACTGCAGGAGGATGGGGGTGGGAAGTCACTTCCCTGTAAGTCACTTACAGGCTCAACGGTCAGATTTTTAAAAAGAGGGGAAGAGGGAGAAACGCATCAACCCACCAACCACCATTATAGCTATGAAGCTCCAACCAATGAAGAAGAAGCACCGGCCATTGAAAACGGCAATCTCTCTCTGTCTCTGCAATCTCCCCCCCTCCCTCTCTGTAATCTCTCTCCATTTCTACAATCTCTCACCCTTCCTCTCTGCAATCTCTCTCCGTCTCTGCAATCTCTCGCTGCAGTTACCGCCTTCCGTCTCTTCTCCTCCTAAAACGGTAGGGTTTCATTTACCCTTTTTTTTTCCTCCTTTGAAAATGGAAGGGATCGCGTGCTGAGTAATCCGTAAAATCTGTGAGATCCACCATGATATATGTATTTGATCCACACTGTCCATCTATTTTAATACTTAATTTTAAGTCATGATCCTAAAAATTAGCTATATCCAAAGATCAAGTGAACCACAACATAGGAAATAGTGTGAATTGAGTGTATACCGTTGAAATTTTTTGGGGGGCCACAGAAGTTATGGATCAAGATGTTTTATTTATTTATTTATTTATTTTTTCCCTTCATCCAGGTGTTTGTGATCTTATGAACATGTTGGATGACAAATAAAGATCTCTATGGGCACCAGAAAGGTTTCAAAGATCCAATCAGTATTTCCACTGTTTCCTGTGGCATGGTCCACTTGAGCTTTGGATATTCTTAAATTTTTGGCTCAACGTCTACATCTTGATGAAAAAATGGATGGATGGATTGGATAAACCGTATACATTTACAATGGGCCCAACTGAATTTACTTAGTATAAAAAAAAAAGCATAGCAGCAACTCAGTATGCAGTCTGATTGCGTTATTGGAAACACGGTAGTGGGTGTTACCCCTGCCATGGGCCCACCTTGATGATGTGTTATATATCCACTCCGCCCAACCGTTTCTCCATCAGGGATTTTAGGCCCACCTTGCTTGTGTTGCTAGGTTTTTCATGGAGGAAGAAATGACATGCTAAAATATGCTGCAGTTTCTCCATTAGGGATTTTAGGCCCACCTTGCTTGACATTTCTAGATGGTTTGGATTTTCTAGTTTGCATGAATCCATCATGTATCTGGTACATAAATCCTATTTATTCTTATGGCCCTTGCAACCAAGGCTATTGTTCAAATGGACCCACTATGGATGGACCATGTCCCAATTCTTCACTTGATCATTAATAACTGTTCAACTGCAAATATCCACGGTACATTTGATTCTTGATTTCTATAACTGGAACCATGGTTCAGCAATCCAGATGAATAGGCCGTAGTAGGGCTGACCATGGATAGCATTTCTTCAGTTTAATGCGAGCCATTGATGTACACTTTAGAATAAGTTCTATTCAAAGGAATGACTGGTTGGAGAGGATGATTTCCAAGTGAAAAGTTTTAAATGTAATTTCTATTGTTAAAGAAGACATTGGTAATGTAATTTAATTAGTAGATTTTCTATTAATGTTTTTCAGTTTATTCTCAATGCTTAAATTAAGTTATTACTCCATATTATAGATATTTTGAATTCGTGGGCCCACTTTTATAGCCAACTTGATGATTGGTTTAGCTTAATAATTATCTCAAATATTCATCTTGATGGGCTTAACAAAATAACATATTTGATCCCACGTTTTTTTTTAATATAATTATAACATTTTAGAATGATTCCCCAATCGAAGGTATGCTCAATGTGAATATTCAGCTTTCTACCTGTAAGTAACTAACTGGTCATCCAAATAGAAAAACTAACTTACTTGGAAGTTACTTACAACTTACATCCAAACAGGTTACCTCTAATTAACTTTCACATGTAAGTTCAATGACAACTTAAAAAAACTCACAGGCATCCAAACAGGCCCTTAAACAGAGGACAATCGAGAGTGAGAAGCATACATTCATTTTTACATATTCAGCAAATTTATTGCAGTCGGAGCAAAGAGCGAGACCTGTAAACCCTAGTTTTTTGCACTCTTTGTGGCAAGGAGAGAGGGAGAGCGCTTGGTTGGCACAGAGAGAGAGAGAGAGAGAGAGAGAGAGAGAGAGAGAGAGAGCGCCGCAGTAGGTAGCTGCTGGAGTCGCAGATGGGTTATGCGGAGTTGCAGAGAGAGAGAGAGAGAGAGAGAGAGAGAGAGAGAGAGAGAGATGAGTTTGGCGAGATTTGGGCGCGAGAGTCAGGGAGAGAGTCGGGGGCGATGAGAGATGACAAGTAGGGTTTGCGAATTTTGTATTTACCGGGACTCTTTGCAGGCGCCCGAGTTGAGTTAGCGCTGGCAAGGGTTACCCCCAATCTTCGACCTTCATCCCCCAGCTTGGAGGGTCCTCCTTAGCTCGGAGGCATATCACTTGTAGATAACCGTTTTTCTTCCTGTGTGAGAGACCAATTCGATTTTTCCCCTAACATTCACCATCCTCCGCCCTCTTGCTCGATGGTCTGCTGCCGCTGGAAATTCCGGCCGAAAAAGACAACGACCACACTGAGATGGTCATGGAGGACGCCACCTGCCATACGCCGGCACCCATCAAAGGAACGGCCGATCAGAGTAATCCTGACCGATATACACCAGATTCCATGGTTGCCACGACAGACTTCCCTAGGGTTTGAAGAACCCATCTTTCTACCAGATCTCTGGTCATGAACCAATGGCGATTGCCATGACCTCCGATAACGACGACTGACGACGGGACAACAGGGCAGTTGCTGATTCGAAGGTATTGAATCCTTCAGAGAATCATGTAACAAATCATCCTGACCTTTTTTTAAAAAAAAAAATTTTAAATTATATACATCCTCTATGTCAGCACAAGGGACGATAATAATGGATATTGGCATAATGAAAGGGGAGAAGGAAAATTTTCCGGCAGCCATGAAGGGTTATCCCTGCAATTAGTCGGAATCCGACTGCAACGTATCTAAGAGCTGACTCCCCCTTTTTCCAGCCAAGGTTTGGAAGACCCAAGGTCGGTTCTCTATGATAAAGAAGGAATCCAGCGATAATGGCGACACCACTGTCATCACTGGATGCTGGAATCAGATGTGGAAAGGCACCTATGTCTGGATCTCAATGAATGAACGGTCTTGTTGTAGCCCAAAAGGTTTGCGGAAGGATTCAACAATATCTATTGATCCACGTAACCGATGCACAATCAGCCCTAATACCAACTATAAAATCTAATGCAGAATTAAAAAGGATCCAACAATGTCTAACTCAATTAAAGCATACCACACTCACATGAATTTAGTTTAATCACAACTTTAATAGCGGCATCATGCCTGTTCAAGATATCCAACTTTTAGGAAGATCCAAACCGTTGATCAATTAACCCCACCTTATAAAATTCTTATAATACCAACAACCAAACTGCCTGGCATCTAAATATGTATGGTCGTATATAGATACATATATGTTTATGCATGTACGGAGAGATCGGAAGCAGTCATCACCGTCCATCTCCGATGTCCTCATGCAGCATTGGCTTAGTGGCGCCCAGGGATGAGCTGCTCTCATACCAAGATGAGAACTGTTGGCTGGTGATGGTTACACTAGCCATGAAGCTGCCTGTATCATCGGATGGCAAACCGGTTAAGTAGCTTGGCTTCGATGAGACGGCGCCCACTTCAATTTCTCCCAGCAGCATGTTCACCACCCGTGACATGGGTGGGCGTAACGATGGCAATGCCTGGATGCATTGAAGAGCAATGCTGATCATCCGAGCTGCTTCTCCTTCATCAAAATTGGATAATTTTGGATCCACCAGTTCCAATGCGCGGTTGTTTTCATGGAGATGCCAAGCCTGCAAGGTCATAGAACGGATCAGACACACACACACACACAAGGGCAAAAAAAAAGAAAAGGAAATGAGAAATGAGATGTGGGTCACTTGTGCTAATGCCCCACCATCTATAATCCAGATGATTTGGCCCAAAAATCAGGATGGATGGCCTATCAGGTGCCAAACTTATATTTTGAATACAGCCTGTTGGTCATTTTCTTTTAAATGTCCATTTTATCTTTCTCGGTCCATGAGTGGCCTACCTGATGAGTGAGCAACCCACATTTTCAGGGCAGGGAAGTTCATGATGAGGCCCACCTGATGAATGGCGTGAATATTGCATAGGTGCCACCATCGAGGCATGGATATGCAATTTTGTGATTCTCACAATCTTAAGCACTAGAATCCATTACCAATTTTGACAGTTCTGAAACAACCCTGTGATTCGGATCGTTATTTCAGAATCAAAAGCATGCAAACGGAGTTTTTTTTTTTCAAAAGCTATTTCGTTGATTGGAGAAGGATGTACACATAGCAAACGGAGATTGGTTGTCACTACACACAATACAATAAGATGGATGCTGAAACATGAAAAATGGAGAATTTCACTCCGTGCAAAAAGAGAATAGCGTGGAGACATGCTACCCACTGAACGATCCACAGATTGGGACCGTTGATCCACCATCCTAATGGTCAGATCAACTCTTTGAAGGTGAAATGATCCTCTCATTTGGGAAACAATCCTAACCGTTTTACAAAATCAGTAACATCAATAATAGTAGTTATACAAAATCAACAAAGTTTTAGAAGTTTGATTAACAAGCCAACGTGGGGATTAATAGGATCTCCACCATGAACTGCTTGGTTCAAGAGGGCCTCATGGTCATTGATCCAACATTCACAACAGAGAAATTAAAAAAGAAGAATAAGAAGCTAAGTTGGGAATGCCTGAGTTCCACTCTCCACTTTGAAAGGCTATTATTTAAGTTTATACTACTATTTAATTAATAGCTAATCATTACTTTTATTTTTCAAGATTTTGGTATTTTAAATCATATATGCGGTTGAAGGTTCGTGGAAAATGTCTGCCAGGTTTGTGGGACGGATATTTCAAGAGCCCCATATCGGTTGTTGAAAATGCATGTGTGCCAGTACTTAAGGTTGCATCTGGATGCACCCCAAGTCAACAGCGCAGAGAAAGGATGCTCTCGATCAGTTGCACATTCCGGAGAGGTGAGGATTTCAGGAACCGCCATATCTAGGATCCCCTTTCACCCACAACACAATATCCAGGACAAGTAAAGTTTTGACTTGAAACCTCTTGGATATTTAATCTTGCATTTGGGTGTACCCCAAATCAGCTTCCTGGGAGATAATTCATTAGAAAGGATGTGCTTTTGATTAGTTGTGCAATTTGGGGTGGTGGGGATTTCAGGAACTGCAATGTCCAGGATTCTCTCTCCACCCACAACACAATATCCAGGATGCTTAAGGTTCGATTTGAATCGTCTTTCATATTCGTTTAGGTGCCAGAACATCCAAATTCAACTAAAATGTGACTAAAGTCATCTGAGTTTGAGCACTTAAATAAGTGTTTTTGGCTCATTTTTTTAACTACCAAAGAATTTCAGATTCTCAAGAGATGGTGTAATGTTTTCCAAAATGAAAGAATTGAGTTTCAGCCCTTTCGTTTTTTATTTATGTTAGTAGAAAATTTTAAATGTCATACCCATTCAAGAAGATACATCTTCTCCAAATCCACGTTCTGGCATGTGTTTGGCCTTCCGCTTACAATCTCCAGAGTAAGGACTCCAAATCCAAATACGTCAGCCTTCTCCGTCAGATGTCCACGCATGGCGTACTCCGGTGCAAGATAGCCGCTTCAAGAATATAAGGATAGCAGTTTGAGGTACACCAATATAAACCAACATCATGTAATAAGAAATGTAGGCCACGTTTGGATGCAGAATAAAATTGAATTGTGATAATTCAATTCCGTGAGGTGAAAATTGCCAAAATGGCAATAGGCTAAGAGAGACCAATCCTAAAATCATTTCAGGCCCAACTTCAACGCATAGAATTGGTCATTTGTTCTATGTCAAATTGAACTGTTGCAGTTTAGTTCAATCGAGTGTCCACACGTGCCCTTAAGAATATTATATTAACTGTTCGAGGCACTTCTACAGAAACCATTGTCACATAATAAGAAATTTAGGCTGAATTTGGATTCTCAATCGACTTGCATTGCAATAATTAAAGATCAAAGTGGAAATTACCAAACTGTGCAAACCAACCCCAAGATTGAAATTATGAAATGGAAGGCAAATGGGAAGTTTCATCAATACTTACATTGTCCCTGCCACGCGTGTACTCATGTGGGTCATCTTGTCATCGTAGAGCTTGGCCAAACCAAAATCTGATATCTTTGGATTGAGATCCGCATCAAGCAGAATATTACTGGCTTTGATATCCCTGTGAACAATGCGTGGCCTGGATTCCTCGTGAAGGTAAGCAAGACCTCTTGCCGTCCCCAAGCATATCTTAAAGCGGGTATGCCAGTCTAGATGCAGGTTACTATTTCCTGCAAGGAAATGGCAGCTATTAGCATTGAAATGCAGTACAATCAAGCTCTCCTACAGCCACCTGTTACAATAGGATTTTGAATTGTACCCTGCCTCAGATGTGCCACTGCTGGCAAATGGATTTGAGGTCCAGGCCATTCTTTAGGTGGGGCCCACCGTGTATGTATAGAAGCTAGAAAATAACCCAGTCTAGTCATCAGATGGGCTACAATATATATCACATGTGGACCATTCCCCACCCCTTTCCTTTTTATTGAAAAAAAAAATTGCGTTTCATGCATATGTGGTTCACCTCGTGACCGGATATCTGGGCATGGTACCTACACGGTGGGAACCACTACATGAACAACCTAAATCTTGATAACATGGAGCACATTCGCATACCCCATGCAGCCATCTAGACCATCCATATAGTCAACCAGCTCTTTATTGAACCCGTGACAGATGGGTGGTACATGTGGACACGGTAATTTGAATAATTTCTCAAGGTCATTTGGATGCTTGTAAGTACGAATCTGTTTACAGATAATCATATCATAGGGGCTGTTTGGATGGTTATGTCAGTCTATGTTCAGATTGTAGGATTTAATCGGAGTACAACTTTTAGCTGCAATGTGAAACATGAGAAAAGTCATGTTTCAAATTATAGGTATATGAATTTCAGGTAACAACTATAAATTTTGAAAATTTTCGAAGCAGGAAAAGTTGGGAATAACTTTTCATGGTTGCAGAGACCCAAAATGAAAGAAGAAGATGAAGATGAAGAAAAAGAAGACAAATATATCTCTTTATTACTGTTGGTAGGGTTGAAACTTCTCATATGTTCAGATTTTGTCAAACTTTAGTGCTACATTTGAATTAGTGGGCCCACTTCTATGGCATACCAAATGATTTGTATATCATAAAAATCAACCATGGGCTGTATTAATTTGGGCTTATCCCTATGATCTCTCCTACATAAAAACTTTATCTCCTTTAATTATTTTTAAAGGATTTACCACTCCTACCTATGTCGTAAGTGAATAACTAAATAAAGGCTGTAAATAGATTTCAAGTTATTAAACCAAGGCAATTGTGTTTGTGTAATCATATTACAGCTTAAATCTTAAATGTAAACACTTTACACATGTAATTAGATTAAATCCATGATTACAACTTAATAACTTTACAGGCATCGTAGCAACCCCTCATGGTGCTGGAAGGTAGGTTTTCTTCCATGCAGGGCGGCCTACAAGCAAGGCCCCGTCTAGAAGAGGGAGATTGATGGAAGCTCCTAATCTTCGCAAAGTATCATAGGATAGATCCATCGGTGGCGGTAGAGCTCAGGAGTGGACAGTTGTTGAGGGGAAAAAAACGCAAAGGAATGGGGAATGGATGTCTCCTTGTTTGTAGGGAATTTACCCTATGATTGTTCAAAGGAGGATTTGAGGGAGATCTTTTAGAAGTATGTTAAGCTGGTGGGATGTGTTCGTCCCAAAGGACCCTATCTCCTTACAACCAAGGGGTTTCGCCTTCATCCAGCACATGTACGTGGCGGATGCTAATGCAGCCATGGGGGTTCTTCATGGGAAGAGGATTGATGGGAGAGTTGTTACGTTGAAAGAAGTTTATCCCAAAGTTGTTATCGCAAATTACAGATTTTACAATTTCTTTAAATAAAAAATAATTAAAGAAACAGAAAATAAAAGGACAGGCTGAAGCACATGTGATCACGCTATCCTTAAAGCATTATTCACTCAATTTCAGAATGATTGAGAATGCTGGTAGGTTGTAGGCAAACCGCTTATAGGATACGACGAGCCTGGGGTGTGGTTATGTGTTCAGCAAATACAAAGAGCTACGAATGAAACTCTGTATACATAATTTTTTTCTGGCAGATAAATAAAAGAAAAAATTCCAATTTCAGAATGCAGATTAGAAAAATCTAGACCACTACGTTGGTCTATTTCTTGAGGTCTTCTGGCTAAGGTTCGTATGAACCTTGCTGACCGATTAGAGTACACAATTGCTCTTCTGGGTGGGTTGTAAGTGAGAGTGGTTTGGGTGTTGGTGATGATCTGTTGAACCATCCAGGCACTGTTTATATAGGCTAGGGTGGCTGACCGTTATGGTCCAGGGTCATAACTCAATATGAACGTTATTTGGATGTTGGTGAGAAACTAGCCGTTATTGGCAGTATCTGACCATTGTGTGTGTGGGATTATTGTTGTTGCATGCCGGCCATTTAGACTCACTGGGCTAGACGTTTTATGACCGTTTATGACTGTTTTATGACTGTTGTGCATGTTGGATTAATGTTGCATGAGGAGTTACACCTCACTCCAATGACTAGTTTTTAGCCTTTATAAAATCCACACCAGTCTCTTTCAGATCACTTGTTAACTTGAACATATTCCCTGTTGTAAGTGCAAAGTGAGCCATTAATGCCTTTACAACCACTTAACCAAGCAAATAAGGTACTCCACACTCCACATATAAACATTTTTTTTCTTCTCTTCTTTCTAATATCGGACTATTCCCAAAATCCCAAAATCGAAAGTTTTTCAAGAAAAACTTTTATTTATATATGTATTTAAAATATTTTTTTAATCAAGGCTTTTTTTTTTTCACAACAATCCCCCACTTGATTGAAAATATTTTTGAAAAAAAATATATTTGGCAGAATATAAATAGTTTATATGCATAAAGAAAAATATATTTTGATTTAAATCTTTCCTTAGTGTTAGTATTTTAAAGCTCTATCGAAATTTCTGGTAGCTGTAGCTTTGAACGAGTTATTATTAAATAACAGAATGAGAGAAACCACACACATATTTACTTTTGTGTTATTAGATTTTCCACAATCATGCTCTGCACAATTAATGGCCATGTGCTTATCCTATTTCATGAACGATCCTGAGAGAAACTCCAACTCTCATGAGAGACGGTATCATATCTATGTTCACATAGGTGAAATCCTTCCAATGTCTTCGTTATTATTAAGACACTTATCATTTAGACTAGATTTCATTAAGAGTTCTAAGACTTAACCCTCTTCTTGTAATGCTCAACACTTATCTATTATGGATAAGGTTTTATATAATTTTAGTACTGAAACTTTTCACATATCAGTAACTCGTTTTTACCCATTGAAGCCGAACTTAGAGATTTTCTAATTTTAGGTTGAGTTTCCATCATTGGTGGAACTTTGGTTGAAGAGTTTCAACCCCATCTCTCTAGATGTTGCTTTTACTACCTCTCTCATTAGAGGTTTAGTAAAAGGGTCAGACAAGTTATTACATGATTTCACATAGAAAATTGCAATGATTCCATCTTGAATCAATTGTCTTACATAATCATGTCGTAAACTTATATGTATAGATTTTCCATTATAAGTGTCGTTGTAGGCTCTAGCTAATGTGGCTTCGCTATCACAATGCAGTGACATAGCCGATATAGGATTTACACAAAAATGGATTTCTAATGAAAGATTCCTAAGCCACTCAGCCTCTTGACCTGTTGTAGCTAAGGCTATAAACTCAAACTTCATAATTGAGTGAATTATACAGGTTTGTTTCTTAGATCCCTAAGATACAGTTGTACCTTATAGGGTGAATACCCACCCTGTAATAGACTTGTTGTCCACTATACTCGATATCCAGCTCACATCAGTATATCCTTCCAATACGACTGGAAACTCTGAGTAAAATAGCCCTTACTCTACAGATAGCATTCCAATGTTCCACAATGGGGTTACTAGTAAACCTACTGAGTTTACTGACATAATATGTGATATTTGGTCTAGTGCATTGCATAACATACATTAGACTGCCTATAATACTTACATATTCAAGTTGTGCAACTGCTCTTTCGTTATTCTCATTCAACTTGATACTTGTATTAAATGTAATTTTTGCTTCTTTTATATTGAGATGGTTAAACTTGATTAGTATCTTCTCAATGTAATGAGATTGACATAGAGCATAACTCCCACTATGTTTTTTTTAACTTTGATACCCATGATGGTATCCACATATGAATCCAGAAGAGAGGAATTCAGCTGACCTCTAGGTGTTCTTGCTGTCTACTTGACCAAGGTAATCGGTCCTCATCCGAATCAATGGACCACCTCTTCCGGAGTGGTAACCTGGCATCCACGGTATGGTCCTTTTTCTCCTTGTTTTTCGGCATAGCCCCCTCGCCATCCTCGTTAGCTGGGGATTGGGTCAGGAAATGGTGGCTGCCGCGTCCCAATTCGAGGTATGTCCCCCTGCTTCAAGGTCTCACTCCCTGCCTAATTTTATGGGAGATATGGATGGCCAGAAATGCGGCCAAATATGACGAGGCCACCCCTAGTTCATCCTCAGTGATTGCTCGGGTGAAATGGTGGTTGTTGTCCTTGATCTCGTGGGTGTCTAAGGGTGGGAAAGCCCCTCGGTTTGACCGATGGTGGCTGGAGAACTTGGGCATTGCAGGTCCTTCATTCTCGTCAGTTTCCTCAAGGATAGTTTATTGGGAAAGGCCCAAAAGCAGGTGGGTGAAACTTCACGTTGATGGATTTGCCTTGGGCAATCCCGGGATGTCTGGCGGTGGTGGTATTTGCAGACGTCATAATAGGAATTTTTGTTTTGCCTTCTCGGTGGGCTATGGAATTGGATCGATTACAAGAGCAGAATTGAGAGCTATATATAACCGCCTAGCTCATTGCTTGGAGTTGGGCTTTCGCCATGTCAAGGTCGAATCCGACTCTAAGATAGTGGTGACCCTCCTCAACAGCTTGTTGGAGCCAAGTTGGCGCTGGAAATTATGGATGCAAAGAATAGATAGGATGAGGGCCACTGGGATGTTCAAGTTTGGCCATGTCCTTAGGGAGGGGAGCAGATCGGCGGATGGTATGGCCTGTTTGCAGTCAAAACTCTAGCGCTCCGTCCTAGCTCTTCATGTCGTGGAGCTTCCTCTTGAGATCAGGGGTTCGATTTTCCTTGATAAGGTGGGTCTAGGCGTCATTCGTGTTGCATCATATTTTGGGCTATGTCCATGTACATAAAATTTTCTTTTTCATTTACGATAGGCCTCTACCAGAGCATGTTCGCCTGGCATTGGCCTGAATGAGTTGTAAAGGTCTGCCAATGATATATATTCCTCTTTTGAAATAAAAATAAAAATTCTTCATTTTGAATACGGAAGACATACATCTTCCATTTTATTACTAAATATTGACTTGTCATCAACATATAGACAAATAATAATTACATAGTTACCATCAACTTCAGAATATATGCATTTGTTAGCTACATTATGCATGAAACCATGAAATAGTATTTTTAAATCAAACTTCTAATGCCATTGTTTATGTGCTTATTTTAATCCATACAAAGATTTAATTAATTTACAAACTTTATTCTCATTTTCTGGTAGAATGAACCATTCGGGTTGTTCCATGTATACATCCTCATTGAGGTCAACATTCAGGAAGGCAATTTTTACATCCATTTGGTGGATGTGAAGATGATGTATGAATGCTAGCGCAAATAAAATCCTAATGGATGTTAACCTAACCAGTAGAGAATATGTGTCAAAATAATCTATCAATTCTTTTTGTCAGAACCTCTTAGCTACTAATCTAGCTTTAAAGGTTTGTCAAACACCTGGAAGGCCCTGTTTATTTCCCTTGGCCCTACTCCAAGAGTCGATATGTTGGCTCTCAACTTCCCCTTAATCTAGGAGAAACCTTCTCTTTAAAGGATTGGTATTGGTAAATCGACAATGCTTTTAATTTATAACATCAACCTAGGTAATTCTGGTTCTTAAAATTATATTTTTCCATTCTAAAAATTCTGGGATCTTTAGGCTAAATAACATAGAATTTGGAATTTGAAAAACCTTAAATTCTGCTACATTTCAAAAATCCTAACAGATAGTGCAACCAAATGCAGCCTAAAACCATATGAGACATAATAAAGCTAGTGTTGGGTTTCATTCAAGAATATAATTTCATTGAGAAGGGAGAGGACAGTATCGTACCGAAGAGTGCTTGATCAAGGCTCTTGTTTTCCAAATACTCATAAACAAGGAGCTGATTTGCTCCCTCGATGCAGCATCCGTGCAACTTCACGAGGTTCCGATGTTGGACGGCAGATATAGTTGCAATCTCTGCTACAAGTTGACTCTTTCCTTGGTGAGATGCCACCGAAAGTTGCTTCACAGCCACTGTCTGCCCGTCCAGCAATGTGCCCTGTAGTGCAAATCAGATCAATTGGTTTTCCTTACAAGCATTTTCCATTTAGCAATTGAAATAGTACAAAAGTGTATGACAATTTGTGGAAAAAAAAAAAAAAAAAATGCTTTGCATTGTGGTGGGTCCCACATGGACGTGGCCCACCAACTATATATATATATATATATATATATATATATATATATATATATATATATATATATATATATAAGATGGACAAAATGTATAACCATTCGGGCATGCCTGGTACAAAAACAGCGGGTCCAGCCTATCGTATATGAAAGACAAAAGAGAGGAGAGAGGAAAGAAAACTGAGAGAGGGGACTAGGGGCTGAGGAAGGGCAACAAAAGAACAGGCCCAGCTACAACCCCAAAAGGCAGGCAGCAGCAGCAGAGAAAGGGCTCTGGCCGGCAGAAAAGCCAAAGAGATCAGCGGTAGCAGCGGCAAGGAGGACAATGGCCTAGATGAGGAGGGGGATTGGCCCATAGACTGGCCGGATGGAGGCAGACAAGGCGGGGCAGGGATAGCTTAACCGATCCCTTTTTTGGGCCGGCAGTGCCGAATGTGGCCTGCCCCCGCTCTGTCTAGGACCAGTGAGCCCCTAGCAGTCCTTGGGAGATCAGCGGGGTTGAGGAATACTTGGTCTGGGGAACCTAAGTGAACGGTTTGGATGTGATCCACACCACTAATCTGATGCACAACACTAAAGATGGTTACTATTGGTCTTGGTTCCATTGAATGTGAGCAATTGCCTCTTTTTTTTTTCCCTATCCTTTGTAGGTTATCCGTCCGAGGTTAAGGATTCTTCTATCAAGAAGTAGGCATTCCTTATCCATAGCTGGGCTCCACATGCACGCAATCGCGATACTGAGGCTCAGGACCATTCAAATATTTTGATCATTGTAGTTTACATACAATAAGAGCAAACTGACTTTAAAAACGGGCCCAAATCCTCCCTGTCCCAGCTTATTTGCCGGACTGAACTCTTTGGTGGCGGTCTTCAGTTCCCTGTAACTGAAAGTGTTTGGTTTGGGACCCATTCCTAGAAACTCTGCAGATACACATAAAATGGCAGGCTTCATTCATACGTTCATTTCAATATCATACATGGGCTTAGAAACATTTTTACCATTTGGCAATCCAAGTTCTATTTATTTTAATTGTTCATTGGATTTGAATGTCGTTTTTAGCAATCAAAGGAAATAAAAATAAATCCGGTTGAAAAATGTTGAACCCAATGAATGGGATTGGCACATTTAGCGTGTGTTTGGATGCACTATCAAATTGAATTGCAATCAATCATCTAATAAAGTGGAAAGTATCATATTTTAGTTTCCTTAACATTCATGTTGAGGATCTGGGCGCTTTGAATTCTCATTTCCTCTTGATAAGATAGAACTCTTGCAATTCAGTTGACTTGTGCATCCAAACACGGAATTAGGCCACATTTGGATTTCCCCACTTACTAAAGACAACTTGATAGGCTAGCACCAAATCTTGTGGTTTGGAAAAACACCCAACTGTGATTCAGTGGTACATCCAAACAGGCCTTTAATGTACTCTTGAACTGTACTATGTTACTTTAACATTTCTGAAATTTCATTTTTGTTTTCTTTTAGTTATTTACGAACATTGGAATTACCTTCAGCTTTATCAACATTCAACCTTTTACTCCTCCAAATAAAAAATACAGAAACAGAAACAATGCTCAGAAAAATAGGAGCCAAAATTTCAACAGCCAAAGCAGTCTTGTTCTTCTTTCGTCGAGTCCTGACAGTTGGTTTGAAATCTGGACAAGAACTCAATACTATTAGTCAATGTTGAACTATTACATGTGCTACAATGTACTTCTAGAGGAATGCTACAAATGGACTAGCAAGGGGTTATTAGGACTGTTGAATTGGTAAGTCATCACATGGATAGTCGACTATTGTAGCCATCCAATTAATTAGCAGTGGTCGATTCACTAACTCACTATGACTTCCGAACCGTGCTATGAAACTTTTGGAAAGAGCAATTGAGAAAAGAGTAGGGCATGAATGTATCAAGAAATCGGTTTGGTTTCATGGCAGAGAGCTCAATCTTTGAAGTTATTTGCCTACTTAGACAATCGGCGGAGAGATATCGGAAGGAGGATCTCCACATGGTCTTTACTGACTTAGAGAATGCTTACAATAGGGTCCCTAGATAGTTAATATCCTGGGTGCTAGAAAATAAAATAATTTCAAGAGGATATATTGTCCTGATTAAGGACATGCATGAGGGAGCAGCGATAAGTGTGAGGACCACCAGTGGAGAGACAAGCGAGTTCCCTATTAATATAGGGTTGGCATTAAGCTCATATCCTTTTGATGTTGTTATATATGGATAAGTTAACAAGATAATTGCAAGAAGATATCCCCATGGTGTATGTCGTTTGCAAATGATAGTCACAATTGATGAGCTGAGTTTTGGTGTAAACAAAAAGCTAAATTTATGGATAAGTGCTTTAGAATGTAAAGAATTTAAAATTAGTTGGACTAATACAAAATATATGGAATGCAATTTTAATAACAATAGGAGTGAGGACGAGAAATTAATTAAGGGCCCGTTTGGCCGGACCGATACCACTGTATTAGGAGGGATGGGATCGCGATATCTCGGGATATGCATGATGAGCCAAACAGACCCGGTAAACTTGTCCTAGGATATAAGCAATCCCATGGATCTTAAAACAATCCACTGACATCACCATCATTACCTTAAAATTGATCCCATCCCTTGGTTGGTCGGATTGGAAGGTAAAATCCCGGGATATGCTAGGCGTGCCAAACAAACCTAGTGAACTTGTCCCGGGAAATAGCAATCCCATAGATCTTAAACCAATCCACTGACACCACCATCATTACCTTAAAATCCATCCCATCCCTCCTAATCCCATGGGATTCACCCAGCCAAATAGGCCCTAAGTTTGCTAACCAAAATATTTTTCAAAATGACCACTTTTGATACTTACGAGTTTTATATTATTGTTGTGTACCACTAAAATTAAAACGGTAAATTTTCTAGGATAATTATAAGATCAACTATATTTTACCAGACATTCAAAGAATGATTGTAGCTTAAATAGGGATGTTGAGATGAATAAGTGTCAAGACAAGGAATGATAGAATTAGATATGAATGCATTTCTTAGTATTTAGGAGTAGCAACCATTGGTAATAAGACGAGGAAAGTAAATTTATATAGTTTGGCCATGTGCAACGGAAACTAAAAACTGCATCAGTTAGGAGTGCGTTGGTACAAGTTGGAGGCTCTAAAAAGGAAAGCAAAAAACCTAAAAATAAGTGAGTGTAGAGAATAAAAAAAAGACTTGACAACCTATATGTGTGAGTGGAGGGAGTAAGGAAAGATGTACCTGTGGAGTTTCATGTGATTATCAACATTCCGGAGGTGATGGAGTGGACTGGCAGAAAAGGATTCATGCACCGGCCCCAATTAGTTGGGATAAGGCTTAGATGATTATGATGATGATGATTCAGGCTAATGGCCCATCCAGGGGACAACCACCAAAAAACCTATTGCAATTACCATCCACGATCACCACATTTACGGTTGGGATTGCACCTCATAGAATTTCTATAAAGAGCATACGTGTGGTAACAACATTTCTCTTAGTTCTAATACAGCATCAAACTTCAATAAAAAAGAAAATCTTTAAATCTTACTAGGAGTAACATGGATGGCCGAGATGGCGGGTCCGTAAATCCCCTTTCCAGCCCAAAGGAGATGAATTTCAAGAATATTTTGATATACCATAACCCACTGTTTCTTCTCAATGCCTTTGAAGGCAACACCTGCTTCTTTTTTTATATCGAAGTCTTTCCATGCCAGATTGCCCTGCACCATTAACTTAGCTTCAAAACTAATAGAAATGGTTGTCACAATGAATTCAAAATTTCAAAAACAGAATTTTGAACGGAGCAGATGGTAATTCCTTATGTTTGGAACTCTTTGAAATTACATGGAATTCAAGAAAACATCTATGCCCTGATCATTGGATAATGCATGGAAAAAGGAAAATAAAAAGCTAGTTTATGAATATAATAATCTAAGAGTACTGCTTAGATAACATCATTTGAAAGGGAGACAAATTGCTTGTGCCCCTGCCTACAGGAAGTTCCTTTAGATATATGTGGCGTCAACCGCAATGTCCATAAGAAATCCGCTCAGTCCATTCAGTTACGACATGAGCTTAGAAATGAAGCAAATCCAAAACTCAAGTGGAACAGATAGTAGGAAACAGTGGGATGAACTGAAAACTTCCCAGGGTCTACCCTCATGTTTGTTGGATGTAGGCCAGTGGGGCCCACTGGTGAGCAATCACTAGTGGGTGTCCCACATGTTTAGGCTTTCTCTGGCATTTTCCATTCGGTTGAGATTTCAAATTCAACTTTGAATTTGAAATATGATAAGAGATAGGGATTTGACCAGATAATATGGTTTCATCCTATCTCATCCGATCTCTCCCTCCTTTCCTATAAAAAGGGATGTGTTCTCTCTCTCGCATTCAACAATCATACGAAATACCGAGAGTATACAGAGAGATATACTGTGTGCACTATAGTCTGTCCATCTTAGCTTGTCTTTGGGACGATCTGATCCATAGATCGCAATCCGGGGCCACTATATACCGTAGGATCAGAGGTGTGAATAGTTCCATCTGCTCCAGTAGTAGATAGGCGGGCTGTTGGAGCACCGTTCTTCTACTTTGTGAGGGTTCCAAACTTCGTGTAGACCGTCAGATCTTGAGGGCTCACCTTCATTGCTTCCCAACAGTGGTTTGTGTGTGGGGGCAACCTTGCTGTACATCCTTATACCAAGCTTGCCATATTGTTGGCTATACACATGTTGTTTTGTGCAAAACATCAGCGGCACATGTGGGCATAGCTGACGTATTGTATTATAACACATGTGGGTATGTACATCAGCTGCACATGTGGATCTGATCCGTGTATAACACAGATCTCATCACAAGATATGTGTTGAATCCGAACTGTCCATCCATCTGATGAGCTTGGATTTATGTTGGAGAAGAAAAATAAGCACTTGGTCAATGTGCAAGTGTAAGCGTATGTTCACATGTCGACTGATGTACACGTATATATTACATATCTTACTAGTGCCTCTCAAATTCAAATGCCTAGCTGCTGTGTGAAGCAGATTGGCTCATGTACATCTCACGTGTTGAATGATAGTATAATGTACATCTGTAAAGCTGCAGTGCACGTGTTGGTTGTACGTGATTGGCTGATGTACACGTACAACAACTATGCTTTAGTTTTGCCAATTCCACATGTGTAGATCTGTTGAAAAATGAGTGCACATATATGATGAATTCATGATTATCTACAAAATAATTGTATGGCCCACATTCAAATATGTTGCAACCTGAATGTGATATCTTTTTTTTTAAAAAAATTTGATCATATATATTTCTTATGAGATGATGGACACATATCAAGAATGTTGTTTCTTTTATTATATCTTCTTCACTGTTGATCTAAAGCTTATTAGTAATCGAAACGATCATCAACTATGATGATCAATGTTGATGAAAGAATCCATCATCAACAATGATCATTATCGGTAATGATCAGATCCATCACTAATAGTCATGATCACAGGTGAAGATTGTACTCTCTTTATATCTAAGCACTTAATTTTTCCTTTCTGATGATGATGTTAATATGCATGAAAATATTCGGCTTGATGTGTTTAGATCTAAGCCCCCTTATTTTTCATTGGAAAATATAGAAAAACTTAGTACTTAGATACTCCCTATACACAAATAAAGGTTGTGCATAACCTGAGTGGGAGTTTATTCTCCTCCACCAAATGATGCATGCAACCATGTAATAGAAGGTTGCACGTTATATAAATTTATTCTTATGAAAGCATTAAATCTCATCTTAATTAGAGAACTTGATTGTTCTACACTGCCCATTTGGGTATGTGGACTTTCAGATCTCATTAAGATGTTTTAACTACTTTTATACTTTAAAATTTTATATAACACGTAGAAATGCTGTTGATTAATGTCAATACCTTAGATCATCGCTAAGTAGTGATACTCATGCAATGTAGAGATGGCCACCAAAGCGTTAATTGCTGAACAGCTAAAAGGACAACATTTCGACAGCAACAACTACGAAGACTGGTCCCACGCAGTGCGATGCCTTCTGGACGAGGACGATATATCTCACATACTCGATGTAGTTCAAGAGGAACCCATCTTAGCTGAAAACGAAAATTTACAAGAACATAGGGTTGCGATGACTCGCTATAATAAGTGGCGAAAACAAAATCGTTCAGCCCGTAATGTTCTTCTTAGCACTATGCACAAAGAACTCATATCTACGTATGAAGTGCATGAAACCGCTAAGGGAATCTGGGAAGCACTGACAGATGCCTATGCGCAGAAGTCAAATGCGAGAGTTAGGGCAATGGAATTGGAATTCCAGGAGTACAGGATACCTGTCGGCTGTCCCATCAAAGATCATATTCGTAAGATGGAGCAAATGATAGGTGCCCTTAGGAATGTTGGGTGCAAATTGACTGAAAATCAGAAAATTATAGCCATGCACCGTTCCTTGCCTGAATCTTGGGCCCAAATCAAAAGAATTCTGAACCATACTGATTCTATCACTATGTTCAGAGACTTTTGTGGCCACTTGGTACGTGAGGTTGAAATGAATGCAATTCAGCCAGGTTCGGCCAAGGCCTTTGTAGCAGAGATCCATAAGCGAAAAGCTAACAAAAAACGGTTCAAAGCTCGCAAGAAGACGAAGAAGAATAATCAAGAACAGAAGACCACAACACCTCCTCCAAATCTCAAGAAGGGAAATGGAAAGAAGAAGCAGAAAAAGATAAAAATAATCTGCTTTGTTTGTGAAAATTCCGGCCATTATGCTCGGCAGTGTGCCCACAAAAAGATGGTAATTTCTCAGTCACAAGAGACTTTGTATGTAGGCGTTTGTTCTGAAATCCTTTCCGTTGATACTATATCTAACGAGTGAATTTTGGATTCAGGCGCAACAAAGCACGTGACACAGAGTCGTCGAGGACTCAAGGAATTCTAGCTTGTAGCCAAAGGAAGTTACAAGCTGTACATGGGCAATAACGCTGTTGAAGACGTACTAGGAATTGGTGTTCTCCATCTCTGTACGCGCATAGGGCAAACAATAATCCTTCGTGATACTCTGTTTGCACCGGGGATGCGTCGGAATTTAATTTCTGTTTCTAGATTATTATTTGATGGTTTTGATATTCGATTTTTCGGGACTAGAGTTTCTTTGAGACAGAATAACCTCATCTTTGCATGAGAAAATTTAATTTCAGATTTATTTATTCTAGACGTAGATTGTGATAATGACCCTCTTGCTTTATCTGCTATGTCGAATAAAAATGTAGTATCTGAATCTCAAAAATGGCATGCGAGGTTAGGTCACATCGGAAAGGATTGTATGACAAGAGTAGTACGTTCTGGTCTGTTAGACTCCTTATCTAAAGTTGATTTGCCATTTTGTGAATATTGTGTGTCCGGGAAGACATCGAAGAAACCATTTCCCAAAGCGGCTAGGTCTAAGGGCACACTAGAGATAATCCATTCAGATATCTGTGGACCATTTATTGTACATACTAGAAACGGATGTCAATACTTTGTCACTTTCATTGACGATTACTCGCGCTATGGATATGTGTATCTCATCTCACACAAATCTGAGGCTTTTGATTGTTTTCTTAAATATAAAGCTGAGGTGGAAAATCAGCTTGAGAAAAAGATTTAAACCCTTCAATCTGATAGAGGTGGTGAGTATACATCTGAAACGTTTAAATCATATTGTGAAAACGTTGAAATTGTTCAGTAGTACACAATGGCTTACACTCCACAATAAAACGGTGTTGCAGAGAAGAAGGAATATGACACTATTGGACTTGGTTAGATCGATGATGGCACAAGCCAATCTCTCTACCATATTCTGGGGAGACGCACTGTTAACGTCTGTCTATGTCCTTAATAGAGTCTCATCCAAATCCATTCCTAAGACTCCATATGAGATGTGGTCTGGGAGGCCTCCTTCTTTAGCCAACCTACGCCCTTGGGGATCATTGGGATATGTTTTGCTACCTACTCAACATAGAGGTAAACTTGATAGTAAAAACCATTGAATGCATGTTCATTAGGTACCCTATGCATTCAAAGGGATACGTTCTAGTTTATGAGGACCATGGACGATGGATTGAGATAGAATTCCGAGACGTGACCTTCGTTGAAGATAGATACCCAAGCCGAATGAAGCAAAATGTTCCAATAGAACTTTTTGAAATACCCGATGTATCTCAGGAGAGTAGGAGTTCTGCTCCTCAAGATGAAGATGCTCCTATAGTTCACTAGGACAGTGGGAGGACATCTCAGCAGGCTCCTGAGTTACGTCGAAGCGAAAGATGATTGATTCTCCAAAAATACTTCGATATTGAGGGGCAAACATTCTCTTGCGTTGCAGTTGATGATGATGAACCTAATTCATATCAGGATACATTATTATCTTCTAACTCGGCTGATTGGGTAAATGCTATGGACGAAGAAATCGCCTCCATGGAGAAGAATAAAGTCTGGGAACTTGTTGATCTGCCTTCCAATCGCAAAGCGATAGGTAATAAATGAGTACTTAAGATCAAAATAAAGGCAGATGGTACAGTGGACAAGTATAAAGTACGATTAGTTGCTAAAGGTTTTACACAACAAGAAGGCATTGATTACGAGGAGACCTTTTCACCTATTGCAAAGTTCTCCTCAATCCGCATGATCTTGTCTATTGTCGCAAGTTTAAACTTAGAGTTATATCAGATGGATGTAAAGACCGCATTTTTAAATGGTGACTTGGATGAAGAGATATACATGCAACAGCCCATGAGTTAAGTGGACAAAAAGCATCCAAAGAAAGTTTGCAAGTTGTTAAAATCTATCTATGGGCTCAAGCAATCTTCAAGACAGTGGTACATGAGGTTCCACTTGGCCATCACCACTTTTGGATTCACCATGAATGAAGAAGATCATTGTGTATACATGAAACGGTCTGCAAGATCTTTTCTGATACTATCTCTATATGTAGACGATATCCTATTAGCTGGTAATGATATGCAATTGTTGATATCGACTAAAGATTGGCTATTCTCGAACTTTGAGATGAAAGACCTCGATGAAGCCAACTTTATTCTTAGGGTAAAAATTATCAGGGATCGTCGTAAGAAATTTTTAGGCTTGTCTCAAGCAACCTATATACAAAAGATCTTAGAGCGGTTCAGGATGAAAAATTCAAAAGCTGTTGAAACCCCTATGGATAATGCTACCAAACTAGACATGAAATCGTGTCCCCAGACTAAAGCCGAGAAATTGGCTATGTCCTTAGTACCTTATGCAAGTGCAGTAGGGAGCTTAATGTATGCTATACTTTGCACCAGACCGGATATTAGCTATGCAGTTGGCATAGTCAATCGTTATCAGAGTAACCCAGGACAGTCTCATTGGCAAGCCGTCAAACGTATATTCCGCTATCTCAGAGGAACAAAAGACCTGATGTTGTGTTATGAAGGCACAAGCCTCGAGCTCAAAGGATATTCAGATGCTGCTTGGGGTAATGACACCGACGAGGGAAAGTCTACTTCAGGATATGTATTCTTACTCGGAGGATGAGCTATCTCATGGTCGAGTAAGAAACAGACATCCACGGCTCTTTCATCTATGGAGGCCGAGTACATTGCATGTTGTGCTGTAGTTCAGGAGTGTGTATGGGTTCGCAGATTTCTATTGAGTCTGGGTGTTGTACCGAGTGTTCGTCAGCCTATATCGCTGAAGATAGACAATACTTCTGCCATTGACTTGGCAAAGGACTCTAAACACCACCAGAAATCTAAGCACATTGAGATCAAGTATCATTACGTCTGTGATCAAGTGAGAGATAAGAAGGTCGCCCTCAGCTACATTCCTACTAAGGAGATGATGGCTGATCCCATGACGAAACCTATAGCTAGAGATCTATTTTAGGTTCACGTCAGGCAGATGGGATTGAGGAAAGATTGACTGAAGTACTTGTTTTATAGTACCTTTGATCTTTCATTAATAAATATTATATTCCTTTTTGAACATTAATATAACTAGGTATGAAGATCATCAGCATTTACCTTGAAATCATGTAGGATTTCTATTTTTTGTCGGTAGGCCGGTCACCCACTCGCACGGGTTAACCAACCTTGAATATACAAGAGAGGTACATTTGGGGCTATGTTTATACATTGAGGTATGAACTTCCCTTTATTGTAAATAATAAAGGATGAAGATATGAGTGAGTCGTATCCACGTACAATCTTATAAAGATTGAAAAAGAAACTGATAAAGTCGAAAAACATAATCGCACCATTCCGCTACATGCGATCAATGTTATGGCCTGAAATTAAAATCAGGTTATGAGGTTATGAGATGAGTCGTACCTTATGTAGAATGACCTGTGTATTGTAGACCTGACATTCACCTAGTATTGTCTACTTTATGACGTGGATTGTAGCCACGTGCAGGGACCTATTACCTACAGATTGCTTTGATTCGATCTAATCATTACAACGTGCCAGTAGCCAGTCCCTTAGGTGACTCTTTGTGTCCTTAGCTACCCTCCTCTTGTGTATATGAGGATGATATTGAGTGTTGCTACTTTAGTGTATGATGACGAAAGGTCCTTGATTGGCCAGACTCAGTTACGCTAGGAAAGCAGCTTGATTAATTCCAAATTACACATTTGCGTGGGGAAGATCCTGTAACAGCTACACCAAGTTTCTAGAACTATAAATACGCACTTGAAGACTTATCCGCCGGCAGTATCAAGTTGTTTTTATTAGACTTTTGCAAACAGTATTTTTCTTAAAAAGCATATATATAAGTATTGCTTTGAATTGGTTTTATTCGAAGTTTGCGAAAAATCAAGTTTTCATAATAACTTAATAAGTTGGATAAGTGCGTATGTTAGCCGAGTATTCCAGGTCGGGAGTTAACTCCATCCGGTGTGGTCATGCGGACTAAGACAGGCATTGCAAAGCTTGGGTTATTGAGTACTAGTCAGGTGGTCACTTAGTACTTGAGCACCTGTGAGAAGATTATGGTGATCCAGCTGGTCCCACGCCTCTAATTCTTTTGATCGCGATGTTTGGTTTTTTATTGTTATTAGGCGAGTTAAATGGACAAATTTTTTGGGCCTATCCCACAGTGTGATTGAGTGGGAGAATGTTGGATGTAGGC
The DNA here is from genome assembly GCF_029962835.1 of Magnolia sinica. NCBI lineage: Eukaryota > Viridiplantae > Streptophyta > Magnoliopsida > Magnoliales > Magnoliaceae > Magnolia > Magnolia sinica. Next base: position 11,681,561 of record NC_080584.1, on the reverse strand, counting down.
CAATGGGGCCCACTGGTGAGCAATCACTAGTGGGTGGGTCCCACATGTTTAGGCTTTCTCCGGCCTTTTCCATAATTCGGTTGAGATTTCAAATTCAACTTTGAATTTGAAATATGATAAGAGATAGGGATTTGACCGGATAATATGGTTTCATCCTATCTCATCCGATCTCTCCCTCCTTTCCTATAAAAAGGGATGCGTTCTCTCTCTCGCATTCAACAATCATACGAAATACCGAGAGTATACAGAGAGATATACTGTGTGCACTATAGTCTGTCCATCTTAGCTTGTCCTTGGGACGATCTGATCCATAGATCGCAATCCGGGGCCACTATATACCGTAGGATCAGAGGTGTGAATAGTTCCATCTCCTCCAGTAGTAGATAGGCGGGCCGTTGGAACACCGTTCTTCTGTTTTGTGAGGTTTCAAACTTCGTGTAGACCGTCAGATCTTGAGGGCTCACCTTCCGCGCTTCCCAACAATGTTTATATTCCATCCAAACCGTTCATAAAGTTCTTCCCACTGGGATGAACTGAAAGCACAAATATTATCATGATCTAAAACTTATGTTGCCCCGTGAAAATTTAAATGGACTTCCAATCCCCACTGTTTCATGTGGTGTGCATACCCCACTTCAGTTTTGGATCTACTTCATTTTTGAAACAACGTGAGTAGAAAAAACCAATAGGTGGAGTGGATTTATCGTGGACATTGCAGTGGGCCCACGTAGCTTCTGCCTCCCGGAAGTTGTTTTAGGCTGGGGCACAGGCAATTCCTATCCATTTGAGACATGAAACAAGTAGGCCCTGCTTTTTAGATGATCCAGCCCATCCTTCGAACGTGGGCTGTTGCCAAATTTCAGAAACCTATCAATCATTTTACTCTTCTTAAATGTTTGGCCTACCAAAATTGGGCCAGATGATCTACACATTGGGTCCCACCTGATGGACGCATCGAATGTCCTACACATGCCAGACTGGCACGTGTTTGCATGTAGAAGCACTTGTCATGGGTCTATCAAACATATGTGATTTTGAGTATAAGACAGGAACTTGCAAACTCAGGAAAATGTCTTAATACACATACCTGAAGATAAATATCGAAAACACGCTTTCCAACGCTCTTCCAAGTTTTTGAATCCGGAAATTCCGTTTCTGCGAATTTCAGATTTACAGTGTAGTTCCCGTTTTCAAGCCCCAGACCATAATATCTCAGCGATCCTGTTGATAGCCTTGCGTATTGGAATAGCTCCGAGTCTGTTGTATTCCAAAATTCACCTTCAGACGTCCTGTAAACATTTTCGTTGCTTCTTGGATCAAATATTCCTACATTGCTGACGGCCCACTTCTCTTTAACGGCCACCTTATAGGATACTGGGCCCAGAGATTCAGTATCCCTCTCATACTCTGTGTCGTTAATTTTCATCGAGGGTCCACCGCACCTGATCGCGAATGAAGACTCTGTAGATCAATGGAAGAGTGGGACATTGTTAAATGCATAGCATATTTGAAGGATCATCATATGATCACCGTTAGATCATGATCTCGTTAAACTGAAACTTAATATGGTTGTCTAACACTACACATGATTTCCAACGTGGACCCTATAATGGGTGGGCCTTAACCCAATAACAACACCATTTAGATTCATTTGATCAGAAAGAGACATCGATAAAAATGTCTTCATTGAAACAATTAGGATCATCCGACTGGTGTTATTTTGAGGACATTTCCCATCTATGGTAAGTAACACATGATAATCTATCTGGTGGGTCCAACCTGAAACATGGCTTGGAAGTCATACACATGTGCCAAGTTGACACGTCAAACCGCGTGTATAGGTGCAACAAACCTCTGATTCTGTCAATTGTTATATCATATATATAGGTAAACCACATATGGAAGTGGATTGCCTGTAACCCTGGGCACAGAGATATTCCTCTGCTCGGGGCTGTGTGGGGCCGACAAGAATGTATGTGACAAATCCACTCCGTCCACCTGTTTTGCATGACCACAATAGGGCAGGAATATAAAAATCATGCAGATCTAAAACACATGTCAGCCATACCACACAAAACAGTGGGGATTGAATGCCCGGGGGTTACAGAGGTTTTGTATCAGGATGATATTTGTGCCTATAGTTTATCTGATTGGTAGAAACCTAATGAACAGTTTGGATGGAATATAAATATTATGGTCAGCTCCAGTAAGGTTTCAACAGTAGACATTTCCGTTCCCACTGTTTCATTTGGTGTGGCCCACCTGAGGTTTGAATCTACCTGATTTTTGTTTGCCACCCTATTATCGTCTTGAAAAACAGATGGAGGGAGTGGATTTGTTACGGACATCTCTGTGGGCCTCACGCAGACATGGACACAAGTATATCTCTGTGCCCGGGGTGACGGCCAATCCGCTTCCAAACCACGTACATCTGATGAAACAATCGGAACAGAAAGCTCCCACATTTTATAGTTCAGCAATCTCATGCCGTGGGGGCTATTGTACTGTGTACATGTGGCAAATGTTGATGAGATCTGAACCGTTTGTTCAGCTGATGCTGTAGTGAATGGGGCATAGCCCAAACGTCACATTGATTAGATGATATAAAATAACTAACTTCATGATGAACAAATATGGACAGAAAAAAGAGGCAACAGGATTGCGATGTATCATACTCCATGAGAAAAAGTTCAAAGATCAGGCAGCCAGATTTCCCAATCAAAGACATTTCTGGTTGATCGTCAATCAATGATAGATGGTGCCTATAACCATAAACACATGCCGCATGTACAGTACAGATAATGGGTGGAGGATAACTCCAATGCACCTAGGGGCATTGGACCATTACCTCATTTTATTATTATGTATATAGGAAAAAAAAAAAAAAAAAAAAAAAAGATTATCTATTCCTAGAAATGGAAAGGATGGCTTACGGATTGGAGAGTTCTTATAGCATGAAAAGCTTCGCTGAAGACAATTCACGCTTGAATGCAAATCACTGAATGCACAAGAAAAACGTCTGTTAAATAATGGCCATTATATGATGGAACGACAGCCTTTGATCACAGAGGATGCATAATTTGTTTAGCAAAAAAGCCAAAATACAATATAGATAAAATCAATGCGGTGAAAAGACAATATTCAGGTGGCCAGGAATATACTGTTGTGAACTAATGCTTTTTTTCTCTTTTTTTTTTTTAAAAAAAAAATAATAATAATAAGTGAACCAATGCTTTTATTTTCTTGACTCATTTAAAAAAATGACATTGATAATCACCTGCTGTTAGAACTATCAAATACGAAATTATTAGCCACCAAATTCCTGTACACAAGGAGCACGTGTCAGTATTGTCAACAATGTTGATAATACTCTCTTATGATGCACATGTGAAAATGTATGTCCTAATCAGGATCATTGATCCTTTGGGTCATGCACCAAAGTTACAGAAATTGGACAGCTCTGACTATCCAACTGTTCTACATTTTTTTCCTACCATGTGCCTTGTGAGTGATCATCTGATGCAGAGCGGGTTGTGTATAATTTCATGGCCGAGATGGACAAGAAAAGGCCCGATCGGATGCGAAAGTGATCGGGCAGTCAGAACCTTAAAACCGGCGTATCTTGCAAACCAGAATGAGTTATCCAATGTGCCATATATGATTTTGGGTAGGACGAGCTACTTTAGCCACCCAATCCCGCTATGCCGGGTTGCCATGCCGAATTTGTGAGATTCCATCAGATTTGACGGTCAAATTTTCATTATATTTTCATTTTTACTAAGTTTTAGTTAGAAGAATAGCATAGTTGAGTCAAATAGGAAACTACTTTTGGCCAAAACAAGTTTACTATTTATAATAAGTGACAATTTCTAGGAATTTTAGTTATAGTATGATTCCCGAACTTCTTCCTAGTGTTTATGTTACTATTTAACAGGTTGTAAGCTCGTTTTTCATCATCAATCAATTTATTACGAATATCTAAAAATTATTCTATTTTCTTATTTTCCTCGTGAATTCGAGGTATCTCTGTGTTGAGTATAGAGAAGCCTCGTGAATTCGGAGTAGTTATCTCCTTGAGGAAGACAGTGCTTGACCTCAACAGGTCCTTCAGTGTGTCATCATCCCTTTTGAGACCACAATCGGTCGCTCTATCTCTCGGGGAGCCCACCAAATCATCAGTCCGGATTGGTGTAAACACGTTCCAAACGTACCCTGGAGATGTTTTTAATTTGAATATTTCCGACATCAAAACTTTAAAGCGAAGTATATATCATGACAAGAAAGAAAGAGGGTTACGACTTCCATCCTAGCCCTGGAAATGTCACGCAGTCAGCATTTAACAATGTAAACCATGGTTTTTACAGGTTCAAAAGTGGTGGTGAAAGGAGGAAGGCTTGTGCCTCCTCATACATACAAGTTTAAACCTCCGTCTGAAACCCAAGATGGAAATCTTCCTGATAATTGATTGTATGATAAATCTCTGCAAATTGAAAAAATATAATAAATAAATAATAATAATAAATAAAATCAAAGATTATCCAAACATTGAATGTAAGATATCATTTATGAGATAAACAGGCACTACGTTATACGATGGTGATCATTAAAATGACTGTTTTCGGTATACAAAACTAGTTTGATTTTGATTGCAAAAAGTTTGTGATGACACGAGACCTGCTACAACACGCACTGAAACAAAATAAATCTTGTTAGTCGGATCCCCTTAAGGCCACAAATAATGATGATGTGGAGCCATGCGTGATGGCTAGGCATTAGCCTGTTGATGTTCAAAATTCAAATCGTTTTCTTTGTGAAAACATGGTGGTGCTCAGCAGTGACAAAATGAACTAATGGATTCAAGACATGGATGGTGAAAAAATCAAGGCGTGAATAGAAAAGTAAGCTAGAATCCTCATAAAATGAAAAATCATGGATTATAATTTCCCTTCATCTATATGTTTCGGACTACAGTTTTACATGAATTCCATGCATGAATCTTGACCAGTCACCTTGTGAATCTTCTTTGCCACGTGAATATTTTAGGCCTTTTTGGATGCTACCTCATATGTGATTTATTTATTTTTTATTTTTTTAATTACGATGGTAAAAAATCTACCTTTTTAAGTTAAATTAGATTGGTAAATATCTTTTAAAAATAACTTAACACCTTAAAGCTAATTTAATTCATTGGAGAAAAAAAACAATTACTTCTTAACTTTATACTTTCTGCTTTATCTCTCCTTCTCTTTCTTTCTCATCTCTCCACACAATGAATAATCCATATCGAAGGTGGTCCTGCATGATGGACGGCTCACATCAAAGGTGGGGCTGACATAATGGATGTCGATATCAAAGGTGGGCTCCACATGATGGGTAGTGGACATTCAAGGTGAGCCCCTTATGATGGACAATTAACATTGAAGGTGGACCCATATAATGAATGGCCCACATCGAGGTGGGCCTCAAATAATGGGTGGTCTACTGCCCCTAATGATGAATGGTCCACATCAAAGGCCAGCCCCACATGATGGATGACTAACGTTAAAGGTGGGCCCCACACGATGGATGGTCCACATCAAAGGTGGGCCCTACATGATGGATGACCCACAAGAAAGGCTGCCCCCTAATGATGAATGGCCCACATCCAAGGCAAGCCCCGCATGATTGAACCACATTGAAGGTGGACCTACGTGAGGGGTGGTCCACATCAAAAGTGGGCTCCACATGATGGGTGGTGGATATTAAAAGTTGGCCCCACATGATGGATAACTCATATTTAGATGGGCCCCACACGAGGACAATCCACATAGAAGGTCAGCCTTGATGATGAATGGGCTGTATCCAAGGCGGGCCCGGATGATGGCTAGTCCACATCCAATGTTTAACATGATAGATGGTCCACATCCAATGTCTAACACGATGGATTGTCCACATACAAGGTGGGCCTCGCATGATGGATAGCTCGCACCGAAAGTAAGCCTCGCATGGTGGATGATCCACATTGTAGGTAGCTCCACTTGATGTATGGTTCACATTGAAGATAGGACCAAAGGTGGGCCCAACATAATGAATGGTTTACATCAAAGGTTGGCCTCACATGATAGACAACAGTTATTAAAAGTAGACCAAACAAACTTGAGAGATAAGTATTCATGTGATGTTGTTACTTTCTCGCTGATAAATATGTTGTTTATTAAACATACTTATTTGTTAAAGAAAAAGTAAAAACCAAGATAAGCTAGTAGAGGTATAAGTAGCTTATGTAAGGTAACTTACCATCCAAGGGAAATGGTAACCCGGTTTCAAGAAAATAAAAAGAGAAAAATCTTTCAAATGTACGAAATGTAGATTTTCCTTGAAAATTGATTTCATTTCAAGGTTTTCCATATCCCCATACACCCTCTAAGTTTCACGTGGTCATTTCCACTTCATTAGGCTATTTTTGCTAGTACACCCAAGCTGATACTGGTTGAGTATGCCAACGAGATCACTTATTGAGTTGGGAAAATTAATAGTTTCTGATTGACCAGGAAATGAAACCTCTTCAACTTGTGGAAGTGATTCTTCCCACCGCTTTCCCAAGGTACTTTAAAAGTACTTATGGATAGTATTGCACAATTCAAATCAACAGTCCATTCAAGTGCGGTCTACAAGCTTTGATATTGTTAAGGTAATGCATGGATGCATAAGTGGGTTGGCTTGTGAACATTCGGTTGATATAGGTGAGGTCCAACTAGCATAGGAGCTTACAATCAATTAATATTGATATAAATGCAGGGGGAGAAAGAAAATGGGTCCCAGCTTGGGTGGACCCACCATGGTATTTATTTGCAATCCACCCCCGACCGACACGTGTGTCACTCCATATTAGGCCCGTGATAAGGGAAAAAAAAAAATCAGCATCATTTGTGATTGAGGTGGACCACACAATTGGAAACAGTGCATGTGTCAAAGCTCACCCTCCAAACTATTTCCCTTGGTACAACCCACATGAATTGTAATAAACCTTTGGGCCCAAGACTATATTTTAGTGTGGCATCCAACAGTGAGAGTGGATTCAATATAACAATCACCGTGGGGTCTATAAAATATAATGCTAGACCTCTCTCCCAACTGTTTTCATTGTTGTGTCACACTTAAATCACAAATCAATATGAATTTTTGTATAAAAGCGTGAAATGAGATTACACATCTAATGGTCGGTGTGGATCTTTCATGCACATCACGCTGGACCATGTCAAAATCAAGTGACAGCTTGCGTGAAACTAGCTGGAAAAAATGAAAAGGCCTGAGGTACAACTGGTTTGAGTATTGGTTAAGGTGCAACTAGAGATAACTTCTAAGTTTTCATGTAATAGATTGAACATATCATTGTCATCACCTTATGGAAACCTTAATAACATCAAGCTATTGAGTCTACCACACCTGTGTTTCACCATGTACCAATATATGGACATTGTTTTATATGATGTGTAGATAGGCTGAAAATTACACTACGAGAACCTTGTGGTGGGGCCAACTTTCTGTAAGGGCTGGATGTTACATGCAGGTAATTTGGAAGTTATCATATAGGTGCACATAGCATGTCGTCCTGCAGGTGGACCAAAAATCTACTCTTTGGCGGGTTCCACCGTGATGTCTATATGAGATCCATACCAACCATTAGATTTATAATCCCATTTTAGGCCTAAATCCAAAAAATCTCATAGACCTATGGCTCAAGTGGGCGACAACAAAGGATATGGTTGGGAGAGAGACTTCCACCCTAGATTTTTATACAGGGTGCACCGTAATTATTATATGAAATCCAGTCCAACCATTTGATGACATACTAAAACAAAGTCTTGGCCTAAAATTCAGCCTCATTAGTAATTTAGATGGGCTGCGCAAAGGGAAATGGTTTGTAGATTGACCTTTGACCTTTGACCTTTACACAATTTTTAATTGTTTATTCCATCTCAATCCTAAATGAGGCTGAGTTTTTAGGTCCCGGGCCTAACCTGGAGTAACACACATGGTGATCATGGTGGATTGCACATAAACACCACCGGCGGGTCTAACCAAGCCATGGACTCTTTTCTCTCTCTCTCTCTCTCTCTCTCTCTCTCTCTCTCTCTCTCTCTCTCTCTCTCTCTCTCTCTCTCTCTCTCTCTCTCTCTCTCTCTCTATATATATATATATATATATATATTCTCATTTCACACCACACCGGTAAAAACTCTTTTCATAAAATTTCAGTGATGGTCATTTCCGAAACACAACATTTACCCCAAATTTCACCTCCGTTCTAGATAGTACCAGAGCTAGGGTTTTCCCTAACCCTAGTTTTATTCTTCCATTCCTTCTCTTCTTTACTTGGTATATTGGAATTCAACTCAATACTGTATCCAAACATGCCTAAGGCTATAAGTTCCGTACAAATGAGTCAGATGAACATACACATTAAGAAGTGTATCTTTTTTTTGGGATGGCAGTGTACCGAATAAGCTGTTGTTTCCAAGAAACCTGAAAGTTGCGATGATGAAATACATACATCAAAGAGAATTATGTAAAGAACATTTGATCGAGGAAAGGTTGTTTGATTCTTACAGGTAAACAAGAGAAATCATATTGAAGAGAGAATCTGGAATTGGGCCACTTAAATTGTTGAAGCTTAAATCCCTACAAAAGTAAACAATTTAATATGGTAGAAGAAAACAAAAGTGAGATGGAATTACTAAGAAGGCGAGTCAAAGATCAACTACATGTGACAGTTCCTTCTTATGGCCTGCTAGATGAACGGTCCGGATTATGTGGCGAGGCATAACACGTCAGCCCAAGTGTGAGAAGCAACAAATGTCCAATAGTGCTAGCAAAATTCATATCTATGCCACGGTTCCAAAACCGGAAAAGTTGACTCAAATGGTAAAGTCCATTGGGCAACTTGAGTTGAAGCCTTGCCGAAAAAGTTGAAAGTAAAAACTCAATAATTAATAATCATTTTAAAAAAATGTATTATAAAATTCATAAACTAACGAAAATAAGGAAACTTATTTGAGTTTTATAATCAGTAAATGAGTTCCACATTGATTTAAGTTAACTCATAACCCAATCCAGTTGAGTTGACACAATGAGTTTTTTTAATGTTAAATTCACCTATTTTTGACACCCCTAGTCTGTTTTTGATACCAAGATGTGTGCTGAAGTTGATCATGAAAGTTGGCCCCACCACACAGGATCTCCTGGTCTACATGATATGGAACCTTTTTAAAAGTCGAAGATTTACTATGCACGTGCAGTGGTCCATTTAACCACTGCGGGAGCAGAGAGGTCTTTTCTCCCCTCTAATTTTATGGTCAATATGGCTTTGGATTACGATTAATGATTTGGATTATATAAGGGATGGGCCGGATGGACAAAATCTACGATATATTATTTCTTAATTTCTATTAAAACTATAGAATACCATTTACGGATGATCTCATCCCTATTTAAAAGGAAGGGCTAAGGACTTAAGTTGGTGGATTTTTGGGGATTTCTAGCTCCCGCTGAAGAGGTTGGATGGCTTCCCCTGAAGTGCTTAAGTTGTGCTTGTGATTGTTCATCGTGGTGCAGGGCACGACTTGCTATGGGTTGATGTAGGGCTACGGCTTAAACGGTCGTGATTACATTATCGGGAAGGATAGATGTTCAACCTCCAGATCTAGGGAAGAGGATAGGGCAGCTCCAGGGAAGGGAAGGATCTTCGCCCTGGCGAACAGGAAGAAGGAAGCTGAGAGGGATGTTGAGTCAATGTCCACAACAGTTCCGAATCTGCCTGCAATCAGTTCGATAATGGTTCTGCTCCAGGCATGGAGGGGGATTCCTTGGATTCGAATCCAAATACCTCTGTTAGTTGACACAGCCGATGAAACCCATGGGGATACTGTGCAGAGACCCATAGCTTGATGGAGTTTAGAGTCTCGTTCAAACGTGATTGCCTCTGCCCTGGTGTGGAAGGAGATGAGAAATGATTGGTCTGATACTCTGGCTACTTCAGCCCCTGATGCGCTGAATGGAGAGGCTCGCAAAGAGTCTACGAGGGTGGATACTGAGAGGGTCGGGTAGGCTGCGATGCCTATCAGAGCATGGGCCATGTCTCTCCTCCTAGAGTTGGGGATCCAGGGTGGGACGCAGATGGGAGGGGTTTCCAGGATGGGTTGTTGTGGAGGTGGCTTGGGTAGTTGGTTGATGGTTAGGTTGTGTGCAGGTTCAGAGATGGGTAGAAGGGGGTTCAGGTTTGGGGATGAAGTAGAAGGTGGCGATATGGGGTTCGGATTGTGTAGCTTTCTGAATCTGCTGTTCTGATGTCAATTTTGAAGAGTTTTGCTTTAAAAATCAAATGATATTCGCCTGGATACAAAAGAGCTACTTCCTTCCTACACAACATAGGAGACCCCATTTCGTGATTTTTGGAAATTCTACTTGGGGTGTGTTTGGTTTCACCAAATATCATGAAATTTCACAATGTTTAGTGCAGCCAAACACACCCTTAGCGCACAAATTCCAATATCAGAAATTAGTAATATGAAGGAAGACTATTGAAGATTAAAACTCACAAATATTCCATTGAGGTCAATTTAGAAAAACTCGATGGTATGGGACCCTCGAAAGCATTGCCTCGCATACTCCTGCATCAACATTTTCAGCGTTACAAATACTCTTTAAAGAAGTATACCATAGCATATTAAGAAAATGAGATCTGCAAAGTGCACTCGCTATGCTACTCACATAGTAGATCCCACTTGCAGGTAACAGAAGGCTAGTTGTCCACATTTAATGCACACATGTGGCCCACTAGATGACCGATCATTGAACGTGGTGGAAATTCCTATCCACATTTAGAACAGAATGTGGCACCATACCTACTGTTGAGTGTGGATAGAATTCCTGTCCACCACCAATGGATGGTGGGAGACTTTGTTATGCAATCCCATGCGTACCAAATGAGAAAGATAGGAGTTATTATCAGTGTAGAACTCGTGAGTACTAGCTTACAAATCAGTGAGAGCCCAACTCCCAGTGAAATCAGGTATCTTTCCTGTGAAGTTGTTATCAGATGCCCACCTGAAATCCAATCATATTTTCCATCCAAACGCAGATATTAATAAGTTAAGGGATCAGAAATGATAGACATGGCATACAAGTAACCAAAATTGTGTTAGACTATCAGAATCTTCAGCAGAAAATTCAGGAGCATCTGCACCAATTCTTCACTCCATTCATTCTGTTACTAATTCAAAATAATCCAGCTATTGGCATAACTTTCTCCTACAAACGTGTAATTGTTTGTATTTGTTTGTTTCTTTATTTTGCTCATATGTGTTTCCTAATTATACATTTGACAGTTCTCAGTTGTATAGCTATAAATATAATGGAAAACTGCACGGCTCAAGTGTGTTAGCCAAACCAAAGATATCCTCTGTATTCATCTTTCTATTGAATTGTTAGTATTTTACATGGTATCAGAGCGGAAGGTCTTATGTTCGAATCTCGAGAGCAGCAAATATGCCTCGCTAATATATTATTCTCCCACGGGGGGTCAGGAAAATCAGGTCCGGCTCAGAGACTGAGAAATTAAGCCCGGCCTATTTATGATGTGAGTGTCCCTCCACCTTCGTTAATATGTTCCCGTGTGGAGTTCCCACCTCTGACGTCGCACGTGCAGGGGGTGTTGAAGTGATAAAGCCCCTTGATATACATTGATACACCACACTCTGACAGCTTAAGCTTTTGGAGTAAATGGTTGTTTGACAAATTGAACCATCCGAAATCATGAGGCCCACAGTAGATGGGTCATAACCCAAAAATCAGATCAATCGAATGATCCTGAGCTCTGGATAATAGGCATTACTCTGTTGAATTCAGACAATTGTGAATTTTTCCATTTTAATGACCATTGGATTGCACACCATAAGTTGTACTAGTGTTAGTTCAAGAGAAATCTAAGGTGGGGCCTACGATTTTGATGGTTTCCATGCGGCTTATAATCACGAGCTCTTACAAGGTATTCACGTTTCTCAAGCGGGCAAATGTTGAAGGAACCTGGCCACTTAGCCCGCAGCCATCAATGTATCCGTGAAAATCAAGCATAGATAATGAATCCAGTTGTACAATTTCTTAATGCTATTAATTATCAGTTAAGAGGAATGCTCGCACCATTTCAATGGACCGAAAGTAGCTGACCATTGAGTTACATTTTTCAAATCGCCAAAGCAGTTAAAATGGCTGAAAGGGTACTTTGAACAGCCATGTAAATGTAAACAAAGCGTCCAGGGATGGGAATTTTACTCATTCCAACAACCACTGAAGCCTAACATTTTGCTGCTACCATACCACCGTAAAACAGTTTTGTTCAGCTGCATCAATGCTTCCTAACTCCATTTTTTATTATTTTTCTTTTAAAAAAAAATTCATGAGGAAAGTTTAAAAATAAAGAGTCCAACTGGTTACAGTCCCACTTAGCAAATAAATTCCAATATTTGATGTGTGTGTGACATCCATCCTTGTCCTATAAGTTGGCCTAATTATTGGGATTACGTTTTGTGAAGATCACCACATCCTCTCATCGAGCGAACCACACTTGTATTTTATTACTTATCAATTGTAAATATTTTTGTTATGGTGTGGTCCACTTAATGAGTGGATGGGTTTGAATTTTGTACAAGGCTATTCTCATGGTGGAGCCAACCTATAAGAAGGTTGTATGTAATTCACTGGGTGGACAGTAACTTATGATTCAGCTGGTCCGACTTAAAAGTTTCTCAGAAAGAAAACTTAGAGAAAAGAAAGGCAAAAAAATATTTGCATATTAATCTCTATAAATTGGGTGGCAAATTTGAAATTTCAAATGCACCATATGATATTTCTGAAGAAGAAGAACTAAATATAATAAGAATAAATAATAATAATAATAAGAGAAGTTACAGTTTTTCCAGACTTGTCAAATTCCCCAGCTCAGGTGGGAGTGAATCAGAGAAGTTGTTTGAGCTTATATCCCTGAAAAAAAAATAAAATTCCCACCGACTTCAGATGAGATTTGTATCATTACCACGTGATTGCATATAGACGGATGAGATTTGTATTCTTCATTTGTCGTGCCCTTGAGATCAGTTGTGACAATCCAAATGCTGATCAGATAATCCTAACCATCCAACTGGAGGCCACCAATGGACGGTTAGATAAAAACTGGTCAGTTTTCCAAGTTCAACGGTTGTAAAATTACCTCTCACCGACTTCAGATGTAATGCTTTATAAGATACAACTAGTTGCACCAGATACAAACCACTGTAAGAGTTAACTGCCACATTGGAAGTGGTGATGACTCTTTTGCATACCACATGGTACTCACGTGGAGCTATCCAGACCATCCAAATTGTAAGAAAACTGTGGATGGAGTATATAACTAAAATTCAGCTGATAAAGTACTCCTAGTCATCCAAGTGATGGCCATCGGATGAAAGGGTAAAAGCAAATTAACGAGTGCTCCACATTCAAATGGAAAAGTCAGATGGATCCTATTAAACTCTTGATTTAATTTTCTTTTTCCCTTGTGTACGTGCTTCATCCATGAATGTTTCAGAAATTTGGATGGTCTGGATTCTCCTACAACCATGCCACGTGGACAGTTAACGAGTGATAAGTAATAGCAACAGCAGATGTTTTGTTGTGGGAGAAGTTTCGATACTTACAGGTAACGCAAGTTCATTAAATTGCCGATAGAAGCTGGCAAGGGACCCGTTATGTAATTTTGTGACAAATACCTGCAACAGATACAGAAACACTTGGTGAGGTGTGAGTGAAGGTAGGACTTAAAGAGGCCTATGGTTAACAAGTTTATCCTGAGTTTGCATGTAATAGACTGAACCCGATGTAGGGTGAGACCTGGCCCCATCAGTGCAAAATCTCGTCCGTTGACAGCCCTAGCCTGAGCCGACACAATGAATTTTGACCCCTACCTGCCCAATTACTAACTGGGCCCAATCTTGTAAACACATGCTGAGTCCAGACTCACTTGCACTCTGGCTGTGGATAGACGAATCATATGAGTTAAATGCGACTAGTCCAAGTTAATTTGGAATCAGTCCGACCCATGCATCCAGTTCAACACCATGAGTCACCCCTGACTGGTGTGAGTCAGGCTGAATCACTACTGACTCAGGTGAGTCGTGGCTCAACTCGAGAGTAGACAAGTTGGCATGCTGGTCCGGCTCAACTAAAGTGTTTACATGTGGCATTCATCGAGGCTTTGAAGAGCCATTTAAATGTAAACAAAGCATCCAGAAAGGGAATTTTACACATTCCGACAACCACTTAAGGCTAACATCTTGCTGCTACCATACCACCGTAAAACAGTTTTGTTCAGCTATATCGTGTCCTTCTAGCTCTTGTTTTATGAGGAAAGGTTAAAAATAAAGAGTCTAATTAGTTACAATCCACTTAGCAAATAAATTCCAATATTTGACTTGTGTGACATCCATCCTTGTCCTATAAGTTGGACTAATTATTCGTATTACGTTTGCAAAACATCACCACATCCTCTCATCGAGTGGACCACACTTTGTATTTTATTACTTATCAACTGTAAATACTGTTGTTATGGTGTGGGTCCACTTAATGAGTGGATGGGTTTGAATTTTGTACCAGGTTAGTCTGGTGGTGGAGCCAACCTATAAGAATGTTGGATATGATTCATTGGGTGGACAGTAACTTATGATTCAACTGGTTCCACTTACAAGTTTCTCATAAAGAAAGGAAATAAATAAATAAATAAAAATTTGCATATTAATCGCTACAATTTGAGTGGCAAATTTGAAAATCCGAATGCAATATATGAGATTTCCCGTGAAGAATAATTAAATATAATAATAATAATAATAATAATATTAACAAGAGAAGTTACAGTTCTTCCAGACTCGTCAAATTCCCCAGCTCAGGTGGGAGTGAATCAGAGAAGTTGTTTGAGCTTATATCCCTGAAAAAAATAATAATAATAATTAATTAATTAATCATTTCAGAACCAAAAGCATCCTGTTTTGGCCTGAAATCACTACAATAACCTTCATCAATTTTCTATCACTGGAGATCTGAACACGCACATGGAAGTATGCTAACTTGTGGTGCAGCCAAACCTTTCCTGCAACATGTTGTTTGTGCAGAACATCCGTTCCATGCTAATGTCAGGTCCTATGATGAAGAGGGGAAGATTAGGTATGGCCCGGCCCCACCCAAGATGACGAGGTCCTTACCATGGGGCCCACATTGATGTATGCATGTATGATCTACATCCATGCATCCATCCATTTGCCAGCTCGTTTTATGGCATGAGCCTAAAAATGAAGCAGATCCAATTCTGAGGTGCACCATACTATAGGAAATGGTGGTGATTGACCGTTAATGGGCCACATAAGTTTTGGATCAAGCAGGTTTATGTGACTTTATCAACAGGTTGGATGGAAAATAAACACTACGGAGACAGCATAGTGGCCCAAGGAAGTTCTCAATGGTAGGGCCTTCAGTCACCACATTTTCCTAAAGTATGGTCCGCTTGAGATTTGGATCCCATGACCGGAGATGATCCGGTAATCCCGTGAAACAGATGGATGGTGTGGATGTAGTTTACACACATCAAGCTGGGCTCTATGGTAAGGGCGGCACCGTCTTGGGTGAGGCCGGGGCCACACCTAATCCACCCCATGATGATGATCATCTAGATCAAACAATCAGATGGATCCGGCTCAAAAATCATGTAGATTTACTCCTCCAGTGGACCAGTGTACAAAACAAACTTCCAGCGAAAGCAACTTCTATCCAGCCATCCATTTGTTGTGTGTCCGCCCCAACCGGAAAAGGCCTGATCAGCAGATGGAAAGCTCTGATCCTATACGTATGCCATTGTGGGACATATGTTTGCATGTGGACGGATGAGATTTGTATTCTTCATTTGTTGTGCCATCGAGATCAGTTGTGACAGTCCAAATGCTGATCAGATAATCCTAACCATCCAACAGGAGGCCACCAACAGACGGTTAGAAAAAAACTGCTCAGTTTTCCAAGTTCAACGGTTGGAAAATTACCTCTCACCGACTTCAGAGGTCTATAATTAAGACAGTCTGCAGATGGTTGACCAGTTCCTAGCCACCGATTGGAGGCATTGGTTGTACTTTTATTTATAACCGGCTATTCCCATCCTCAAAAGTCCTTGAAATCGTTGGTTATGATCATACAGATTTCTATGGTCTGTTTTGGGCAAGGCACATTTCATGCCAGGGCCAACAGATCAACCATAGGATAAATCATGTATGAAATTGTAAAGCTTTATAAGATACAACTGATTGCACCGGATATAAACCACTGTAGCAGTTAACCGCCCCTTTGAAAGTGGTGATGACTCCTTAGGATAACATGTCGTACTCATGTGGAGCTATCCAGACCATTCAAAATGTGGGAAAACTATGGATGGAGTATATATCTAAAATCCGGATGATAAAGTAATCCTAGCCATCCAAGTGATGGTCATTGGGTGAACGATTAAAATTAAATTAACGAGTGTTCCAAATTCAAAGGGAAAAGTCAGATGGATCTTATCAAACACTTGGTGTAATTTTTTCCCCTTGTGTATGCTGCATCCATGAATGTTTCAGATATTTGGATGGTCTGGATCGCCCTACGACCATGCCATGTGGACGGTTAACAAGTGATAAGTAATAGCAACAGCAGATACTGTGGGAGTGCGGAGGTGTGTGTGCGTGTGTTACCAAAAAAAAAAGGATACTGTGGGAGAAATTTCAATACTCACAGGAAGCTCAAGTTCTTTAAATTGCCGATAGATGCTGGCAAGGGACCCGTCATGTTATTTTCTGAGACATCCCTGCAATATATACAGAAAACGGTTGGGTCAACACTGTTACAGTTAAGTGGCACTCGTGTGCAGCTATCCAGGCCATACAAATTGTGAGGAAACTGTGGATGGAGCATATATTTAAAATCCAGCTGATAAAGTAATCCTAACCATCCAATTGACGGTCACCGGATGAACGGTTAAAAGTAAATTAACAAGTGTTCCAAATTTAAAGGAAAAGTCAGATGACTCATATCAAGCTCTTGGTATAATTTCTTTTTCCTTGGGTATGCTGCTTCAACGAATGTTTCAGAGATTTGGATGGTCTGGATTACCCTACAACCATGCCATGTGGACTGTTAACGAATGATAAATAACAGCAACACGCTGTGGTAAAATTTTAGATACTTACAAGGAGAGCATGCTGGTTATGTTGCCGATGAATGCTGGTAAGGGACCCGTTATGGAATTATTTGACACATCCCTGCAATATATATAGAAAACACTAGGTGACGTGTGACACGTGTACAAGATAAAGCCGCTCATCAGGTGGGGGCCCACCACATGAGTTGATCCATTGGATTTCTGAGCCAGGTAACAAAATGTGGCCCAATTGAGTGAACCTAGGACTCAGTAGGACTATGGTTAATAAGTTTAGCCTGGGTTTGCATGTAATAGACTCAAGGGTCAGGCCTGGCCCAAACATTGAAAATCCGGGCTGACCTGGCCAGATATTAAGAGCAATAAGCTTGACCCCTACCCAGCCCATTTACTAATCAGGCCCAATCTTTCAAATACATGCTGAGTCCCAACCCACTTGCACTCTGGCCATGGATAGATGAATCAGATGAGTTAAATACGGCTTGTCTGAGTTATTTGGACTCAGTCCAACCCATCCAGTTCGACAACATGAGTCACTCCGGACTGAGGTGAGTCAGGCTGATTCACTTCCAAGTTCCAACCCAGGTGAGTTACGAATCAACTCAAAATCAGATGAGTTGGAATGGTAGTCCAGCCCAGTATTTCATACCATTTTTCACATATTCCACATGGGTATCCGAATTTCATACCATTTTTCACATATTCCACATGGGTATCCGAACCCATGACTTAGTGTTGAAACCTACGGGTCCATCACTGATTCGACTCAACTCGATTTATATATATATATATATATATATATATATATATATATATATATATATATATATATATATAATATATATATATATATATATATATGTATGTGTGTGTGTGTGTGTGTGTGTGTGGGAAAAGGTTCTATGTGGTCGAGCTCATGGGAATTTCCCATGAGGTCGAGTTGTGTGGACCCCACCATGATGCGTGTTGACCATCTACCCCATCAGTCAAATGCACCATTCCATGGTGAGCCTGGGGATTAAAAATCAAGTCAATCCGTGACTTTTGTGGGCCACACCAAATACAAAAGTTGAGAGTAGTTACCTTCCATTAAAACATTCATAATCATTTGTTGGGCCCAGCGAGATGTGGTTCATAAATCCAACCCATCTATTATGTGTGTCCCACTTGGAAGAGGGATCAAACCAAGTTTACGATGCATCAAAATTTCAAGTGGGCCCCACCAAGTGCTTTTATATGTTTTAGGCATGCCTTCACATGATTTTAGATGGTATGGCCCACCTGAGTTCTATATATGACTGATTTTTAGGATATCACATAATTTGAAGGGGACCCATCAAATGCATGGTGTTGATGGTCGACACGCATCACGGTGGGGCCCACACAGCTCAACCTCATGGGAAGTTCGCATGAGCCGCGCATGGAACCTTTATATATATTATTTGAAAATGTACTTGAATCTAAATCTATTCTTTGATTTTATTTTTTTATAATTATTTGAAAATATAAAAATCTCAAATTTCAAAATTGAGATATTCCAGATTTTGAATATTTGATTTGAGGGTTGGGTTGGGTTGGGTTGGGTCGGGTCGGGTCGGGTCAGGCTGGGCTTCAAAAAGTTTGTCAAACAAGACGAGATCTAATGGTAAACTTGAGGGTGAGCTCAAATTCGAAGAGAGGGCGGATGAGTCAAGCCAAGCTTGGCCCACCTCAACTCAATCGGTTCAATGTACAACCCTAGCTAGGAATAAGGAATATCTACACTCAGGTACTTAGAATGTGTACATGTGGCATGCATTAACTCAAAGTAAACCGTCCAAAACATTTGACTCACTTTATTCCATGGTATGTCAAGTAAAAAGAGGTCTGCCAAGTGCACCTGCCAAGCTGCTCATATATATGATAGGTCCCACTTGTAGCTAAAAAAATGACCAGTTATCCACGCTAACAGGAAGCGGATTGCATACTGAGTAACTGAGTAGGCTACTGAGTAAACTCTACGGGGCTACCATGTGATTTATGTATTTCATCCACTTTGTTCATCCATTTTATCAGATAATTTTAGGGCTTGAGCCCAAAAATGATGTATATCAAAAGCTTAATTGGACCACTCCACCAGAAAATGTTTGAATTGAACATACACCGCTGAAAAATTCCTGAGGGCCACAGAAGTTTTTGATGAAAATGATATGTGTGTTTTCCCTTCATTGATGTCCGTGTGATCTTATGAATAGGTTGGATGACAAATAAACATCACTGGAGGCCCTAAGAAGGTTTCAACAGTGGAGATCATTACTCTACTGTTTCTTCTAGTGTGGTCCACTTGAGCTTTGGATATGCTTCAATTTTGGGGTTCGCCCTTAAAATGAGCTGAAGATATGGATGAACAGCATGGATAAACCACAAATCCACGGTAGGCCCAATGGAGTTTACTTAGTATGATTAATCGAACCAAGTAACTCAGTATGCAATCCGATTTCCATTCGATGTACATGTGTGGCCCACTGGATGGCCAAGTTTTGAACACAGCGGGAATCCTACTTTGAACGTGGATAGAATTCAAGTCCAACTCGTAAGTATAACTTACAAATCCGTAAGAGTCCAATTCCCAATGAAATTAGGTATCTTTGTCAACTGGCTACCAGATGCCCACCTGAAATCCAATCAGATTTTCCACCATAAATATTAATAAATTAAGGGATCAAAAATGATAAACATACCGTATAAGTAACTAAAATTGAACTGTCCGAAATTATGGGGCCCACAGTAAATTAGTCATAACCCCAAAATCTGATGGATCCAACAATCCTAAGCTCTGGATAATGGGCATTAGTGATATGTTGAATTCAGACAATTACTATTTATTTTTATTTTTATTTTTCTATTTTAATGCTTATTAAGAGCAATCTAAGTTGAGGCCTATGACGCTTGGTATAATCATAAACTCTTACAAGATCTTCATGTTTCTCAAGTTAGCAAATGTTGAAGGAATCTCGCCGCCTATCCCACTTCTACTCATGTATCTGTAAAAAAACAGGCATAGATCATCAATCCAATTGTAGATATTTCTTGTGTGATTAACAGCTAGAGGAATGCTCGAACCATCTCAAAAGAAGTTTAGTCTGACATATACATACATCGTAATTTGTGTAACACTTGCTTATACAAAACCAAATAAAAATGAAGATTATTTTATTATTATTATTATTATTTACAAAAACTAGAGACCACCTTATGGTCCAACTGGCTGGACTTGAAATCTTCTCAAAAAGAAAATGAAAAAGTAAAATAAAACCTACTGCATATTAATCATTATAAATTGGGTGGAAAATTAAAAATTACAAGCACATCATATGACAATTTTGAACAAGAATAATTAAAAATTAAAATAATAATAATAATAATAATAATAATAATAATTAGAACTGATGGCTGTTGCAGGCCTGTCAAATTCCTACACTTCGTGTCGGATAAAACTAAAGTAAATATTGTCCCTTATATCCCTAAAAATAAATAAATAATTAAATTTTGATATTTATCAATGACTAAAACTTGTTGCTATGATCTAGCCCACCTAATGAGATGGGACTTGTTTTCGTACAAGGCTATCCTCTTGGTGGAGCCAACCTATTGGAAAGGTCAGATGTCGTATATGAACATAATAGGTTGGAAATAAGTCATTGGCCAGACAATAACTAATGATCCAACTGGTTGGATTAGAAACTTAAAATGAAAAAGAAGAAAATAAGATTATCGCGTAATAATTACTATCAAGTTGGGTGGAGAATTTGAAATTCTAAAAACATCATATGGCATTTCTAAAAAAGAATAATTAAATACAATTAGAAAAACAAAGTCAAAACTTACAGTTCTTGCAGACTTGACAAATTCCCCAGCTCAGGTGGGAGCAAACCGTTGAAGCCATTGTACCTTATATCCCTGAAAATAAATAAATTATTATTTTTTGTCATTTATCAGCGGCTACAAATTGTTTTTATGGTCTGGCACATCTAATGAGTGGATGGAAATTATTTTAGTACAAGGCTGTCCTTAGGGTGCAACCAACCGATTAGAATGGTTGGATGTCACACTGACATGATAGGTAGGAACTTAACTCACTAGGTGGACAGTAACTTATAGTCCAATTGATTGGACTCGAAAACTTCTCAGAAAGGAAAAGAAGAAAATAAAAATGCCTCATATTAGTTACAACTAAGTTGGTTGGCAAATTCAAAATTCTAAACATATCATCGACATTTCCGGAGAAGAATAATTAAATACAATTAAATAGAAACAACATAATTACAGTTGTTGCAGCCTTGACATATTCCCCAGCTCAAGTGGGAGCAAACCTTTGAAGCCAGCTCTCCATATATTCTGGTAAAAAATTAATTAATTAATTATATTTTGTTATTTTTCAATTGTTAAAATTTATTGTTACAGTATGGCCCACCTAGTGAGTGGATGATAATGATTTTCATGCAAGGCAATCCTCACCTATTAGGAGGATTGGATGTCATTAGGACATGATAGTAACTTATGGACCAACTAGGTGAACTTGAAACCTACTTGAAAAGAAAAGGAAAAAAAAAAATTACTGTATAATAACCACTACTAAGTTGGTTGGCAAATTCAAAATTCCAAAAACATCATATGGCATTTCTAAAGAAAAATAATTAAATAGAACTAACACAAAAAAAGGACCAAAACTAACTGTTGTTGGTAACCTTTGAACATATTGTAGCTTTAATATTTTTGAAAATAAATAACTAATTAGATTTTGTTATTACCAATGCTAAAAATTGTTTTTGGTCTAGCCCACTTAATGAATCGATGGGAATGATTTTCGTACAAGGCTATCCTCCAGCTAATCTCTTAGTAAGTTTGGATGGAAATAATTCCAACTGGTAGGACTTAAACCTTCTCAAAAAGAAAAAGAAGAAAATAAAAATGATGCATGTTAATAACTATGAAGTTGGTTGGAAAATTAAAAATTCCAAACATATCCATGGCACTTCCAAAGAAGAATAAATAAATAGATAAATAACAGAACTTACAAGTGCTCCAGACTTGGCAAAGTCCCTATCTCAGGTGGGAGCGAACCATTGAAGTTATTGCTGCTTATATCCCTGTAAATGAATAATTAATTATGTTTTGTTATTTATCAATGGCTAAAAATTGTGGTTATTTATCAAGTTGGAACAAACCAGAGTAGTTATTTGGCTTATAGCCCTAAAAGTTAATAATTATTTATTTAATCCTAAGAATAATTGGAAACCCTGCAATAGCCTTACGTCATTTTTCTATCATCTAAGAAGTGAAGGTGCAGCTGGAAATAAGCTTACTTGTGGTGCAGTTTCCTGTCAACATGCCACTTGTGTAGAAAATCCGTACCATGCCAATGTTAGGTCCCATGATGACGACCATGTAGCTTCAAAAGTCATGCCTGGATGTTGAGTTAGACCTTCGGTTATCTACTTATTCCAACGGTGCGACCCAGCTAGTGAAAGAGTTGGCTGATTTTCGTGCTAGCTAGGTGTGTCTACAGGTGGGGCCTACAAGTTTGAATGGTTTGGATTCCCCACAGAAGTGGCATCTTTGCAGGAAAGATGTGGCTTCTCGACAAGATGTGTCCCACTACCCGAATGATTCAGACCGTTCATGTTGAAGTTTCCACAGTGGTATCTCCGGTTCGGATGAATGGTCATGAACTTCGGCACAGATTTCACAGACTATAATATAATCATGTGAACTACTGAATGGTTGTGAAAGGATGACCAGCCTCATCCATTCCAGATATGCCCAACCATGGTTTTGATCATCCACACATGTACAGAGCCTTGTCCAGCTCTACACAACAGCATCTTTGAATAAGGCACATGTGCTCAGATCTGAGCTTTCCATAAGGTGGGCCTCACTGATTAGATCTTCTAGATCAAAGTAGGCCATGGTGTACAAAACAAACTTATAGCTAAAGCATTTTTATTTTTTTTCCAGCCATCCATTTGTTGCGTAACTGCCCCAACGGCGAAAAGGCCTGGTTGTTAGACTTGAAGATCTACACAACGTCATCAGCGGACTAAATGCCCCAATATTACGCGTATGCCACTGTGGGACATGCTATTGCATATAGACGGATGAGATTTTTATTGTTCATTTGACGTCCCATAGAGATCACTTGTGATATACCAAATGATGCTGATCAGATAATCCTAACCATCCAACTGGAGGCTACAACTTGACGGTTAAAAAGAAACTGGTCCGATTTCCATATTCAATGGTTGGAAAATTAGATATGATTTTCCCCTCAAGTGAGTTTTGATGTATGAGCCATCAAGAAGGGGTCCATGATTAGGACGGTCTGCAGATGATTTATATATAAAAGATATTTCATTGGGTGCATCCTAGCCACCAATTGAAGGCAGTGGTGGACTTTTATTTATAACTGTCAATTACCATCCTCGAAAGTCTTTGAAAGCGGTGGCTAGGATCATCCTGACTGGTGCAGTACTTTTTGGTGTGCCAAATTCCCTGCCAGGCCCAACAGATCAACCATTGGACTTATCACCGAAGGTGTAAATCTTTATAAGATACAACTAGTTGCACCATATACAAATTACTGTAATAGTTAGCCACCATTAGGAAAGTGGTGGTGACTTCTCCACTTACTATGTGGCACTCCAGACCATCGAAATTGTGGGAAAACTTTGAATGGGAGCATATATCTAAAATAGAGCTGATCAAGTTATTCTAACAGTGCAATTGATGCTTTATCAGATGAACGGTTACAAGTAAATTAACGTGAGTTCCAAATTTGAAGGGAAAAATCAGACGGCTCCGGACCATCCAAAAATCAGATGATCCATGAATGTTTCAGAGGTTTGGGTGAAATTAATTAGTGATCCAGATTGCCTAACAGCAACAGCAGATATTTTGCTGGGAGAGAAATTCGATACTTACAGGTGGCGCAGGTGCCTAAATTTACCGATAAATGATGGCAAGAAGCCCTCCATGCCCATTTCTGATAGAGTCCTGCGATACGTAGAAAACACTCGGTGACACATGACACGTGTACAATACCAAAACCATTTCGTAGATTCCACAAATTAAACTAACAAAGCTTTACCTCTAAATTAATGGGCCACACATGTGCGTTGAATGTTTACCATCGGTCAATTTCCCTGGCCATCCGATTCTTTTTTACATGTGTAAACCACTCTATGATTAGATCCATTGAATTCCCGGGCCAGTAACATAGTAGGCCTGAGCTTAGGACTAAGGAGGGCGATGATTAAAAAATTTAGCCTGGGTTTGCATGTAAATAGGCTGAGCCCACTATCAGGCGTGACCGGAACAGTTTGGAATCCGGGCCTAAGCCAACCCAAGATCCGCCGGTGAGCATCCCTGGCTCATCCTTTTCAGATATTAAGACCAATGAGCTTAACCCTACCCAGTCCAATAACTAACCGGGTCAATCTTTTAAATGAATCAGAAGAGACAAATGCGTCTCGTCTAAGTTGATTTGGACTCGGTCTGACCCATCCAGCTCCACACCATGAGTCACCTCTCACTGGTGCGAGTCAGGTAAATTCACTCCATACTTGGGTGAGTCACGACTCGACTCGAGACCAGATGGCACAGTAGGTAGTCGGGTCCGATACTTTCTCTGCGACATTGTGATCACCCATACTCAGCCACGTAGAGTGTGTACACGTGTCATGTATTAACTCAAAGAAAACGGCCAAAAATAAAGACCCAGTGAAGATAATTTCTTCTTTAAAGTTGGATTGATTGAATGATCATAACCTTTGATTAATGAATACTTTTCCTTAGAATTCAGACCATTGAATGACGCTCATTTCAGCTCTGCATCAAATATCCACCAAGCGGCCACTCAAGAAGCTTAAAATGCCTAAGTTTTGATCCAAAATCCATTTAAACTGGGTCCTAATATTTGGACGGTTAATCTTAGTTACTCATACTCCAGTTTTACAAAATCTTAATGCCTGAGTTTAAACTACAGCATTCTGCCAGAGCATCAAACCGTTTCTCAAGCAAGTACCCAAGTAATAACAACGGAAAAAAAGGAAGGAGGATCCGTACAAATTTGTAAGGTATGTCAGGTTCAGGAGCTCTTCCGGAATTACCCGCCGTCTCTCTGTCGGGTAGTCTTGCACACTCCTGAAAGTAAGAAGTGCAAATATAAGTATGGGCCAAAGGAATACCTGAACTGGTAGTCCGATAAGCCTTTAAGCACATGTAGCATATATCCTCAATGATCCAAGCCATTCATCTGGTGGTTCCCTCTATGGATGAGCCATCAAATTGATCAGGAAATCCTAAACAGGCAAGACCCACCAGATGGTCCACTTGATTAATCATATTTTCGTACCAAGTTGGCATATCTGAGAGTGTGCACGTACATTACGGTTATGTGGCAGGTGCCTCCACCGTTGGATTGGCAATCACATTTGATCCCAGGGTTGCTGACTCTAATTGATAGATCAACGGCAGTCCCACTACATGGGTCTCCACTTATGTTCCAGTCATCAGAAGTATCAGAAAGACCCCAATATTGGAAAATGGCATTAAGAGCCCTCTCTGTCCACACACAGGGAAAAAAAAACAAAAAACAAAAATTATTATAATAAGCCCATGGGGGCCATCAAACGGCTGTTGAGTCGGAGAAAATTTGGGAAAGGAGTTGAAACAACCATATGTTCCAACTGTAGGGCTCACCTGTGATGTGCATGTAGAACAGAGAATGTGTATCTGGTGCAACTCCACGTGGGCACTACACGTCCCAGGAATCATCCACAACAAAAACTCAGCTGGGATATGGGAGGGGGAATGCACAATCACCCCTAAAACCTACCTTTTCATTTGTTGTAGCCCATCTAAATTTAAGAATAGGTTGGTATCTGTATTATCCCTTCATCTTAGTAGGATTCACATGATGACCAGGTTGGATGACATACAAACAACATCCTCCACCCCACATTCCATTTGGCACGCATCCCCATCGTCCCCCATTATTCCCTTTGTTGTGGCCCACCTGAGTCATGGATCAGGCTGAATTTTGTGACTAAGCCTACAGTTGGGGGCTGCATATAATGGATTGGTTGGACAGCACTCCCACATAATAGTGAGTCCCATAATTTGGAACTTATGGTAACTAACGTTCCACAGCATGATATCATTACCGGAACACAATTAAATGATAATCAGGTTGATATGTTCCAATGCGGTGTTTTTTTGTCCAATCAATGGCGGGACGTGCATGTAGAACAGAGAATGTGTATCTGGTGCAACTCCTCGTGGGCACTACACGTCCCAGGAATCATCCACAACAAAAACTCAGCTGGGATATGGGAGGGGGAATGCACAATCACCCCTAAAACCTACAGAATCATGCATTATCCCTGCAGAAACTCTATGGATCCCACTGCATTTTATCCACTCCATACATCCAATTTATCAGATAATTTTAGATCATTATCCCTAAAATTAAAAATATCCAAATCTCAAGTGGCCCACGGCACTGGAAATAGTGTGAATTTAACGTTTACCGTTGAAAAGTTCTTGAGGGTCACATAAATTTTATATCAAGCTGATATTTCACCTTATCCATGTCTTTGTGATCTTATGAACAGATTGGATGACAAATAAACATTACTGGAAGCCTTAGAAAGGTTTCAACGGCGGAAATCAATAGTTCTACTGTTCCTGTGGTATGGTCCACTTGAGTTTTGGATATGCTCTAATTTTGGGTTCAAACCCTAAAATGATTTGAAAAAAATAGATGTATGGCATGGATAAACCACATGCATTCACAGTGGACCTAATAGAGTTTACTCAGTACGGTAACAGCATACTGAATAACTCAGTACGTCAATCCGATTTCTATCCCTGATGCTATTTGTGGTGTGGTCCAGTTGAGCTTTTTATATGATTAGCCTCATTCTCTAAAATGATCTCAAAATATAGATGAACGGTGTGGATATAATAAATACATCATTTTGGGGGCTATATAACTTTGATCTCCTTTGAGCCGTTCGTCCAACTCGGAGCTCGAGGACCGTCTGTGGCCGTCTTCACACGACACCAAGTACACCAGCCATTACGCTTCCTATTTTCCCCGCTGGTACGGTTGCTGATGAGAAAGGGTAGCGGATTGCGTATCGAGTAACTACTTCGAAAACTCAGTGGGTCCATGTCTGTGTGATCTTATGAACAGGCAGGATGACAAATAACCATTACTGTGCGCCCGATCAAGGTTTCAACGGTACAAATTATTATTCCCCGTGTTACCTGTGGTGTGGTCCACTTGAGGTTTGGATATGTTTCAATTTTAACCTCAACCCCTAAAATGATATGGAAAATAACTGATGGACAGCGTGGATAAACTACATACCTTCATGGTGGGCTCAACTGAGTTTACTCAGTACGATAAGATCTTACCGAGTAACTCAGTCCGCAGTCCGATTTCATGATAAAGACCCCATAGTACCTCCTGCTCATCAGCCCGTGCATGATTCTATAAATGCTGAGCCATGGTTCAATGATCAAGACCGTCCATCAAGTATCATGAACAGTGGATGGGAGATGTCCTACAAATCTCTAAGATTGTAAATCCAATTCCATGGATGGCTTGGATAGCATGCCCATGTGCCACTTTGGCTCATGTGGTTGTGAGTACTTGAGATTCCTCGCACATGCGCGTGGACCATGGATCCTCTCGTCCATTTCTTAAAACATCGATATCAGCTCACGTAGGTGGGCCACAGTCCAATTGAACAGCTCCATTGCACCATGTCAGCATCATAGAGGCGGAAGGTATGCAGTCCACAGCTTTATTTTGGACTTGGGTAGGCCACACGATTTGTTTGATTAAGATAATGGAAAGAAAATTTGAGTCACGCTCAGCCACGTGATAATTGACCATTTTTATTTTTTGGTATCTCATTCACCGTACATAGTGTCCATATTTTCCCATCTGGACCATTCAATTCTTGGGTCCCACTTCGATTTAAAATTGGTCGAAATTAGAGCTGATCTAACCAACTTTATCATCTTGTTTTTCTAGATGAATTTGGACCGTTGATGTTTTATTTCCACTCATCCATTTGATTTCCACCAATTGGATCATTGGGACAATTCAAGTAATTATTGCAATCCAATCCTATAATGCATCCAAACGCAGCCTAAGCATCTCTCCCCGAAACATGGATGTGATCACTTGCGATTTCGTGGACACCCAAATATGCCTAAGACGATACTTTTATCTTCCGGTATACGTTTGTACATACCATATGGACTGAATTGGATATGCAAATCCGATCGCCTCACCATGATATATGTGTTTTATCCACACCGTCCATCTATTTTTCCACGTCATTTTATGATGTTAGCGAAAAAATGAGATAGATCCAAATCTTTAATAGACTATATACCACAATAAAATAGTGGTAATTGGATGCTCACCATAAAAAAACTCCCGGGGCTCACTATTACATTTATTTAGCATCTGTTGACTAGGTCACACAGACCTAGAGAAGGGCAAACACAAATATCAACTTGATTAGGCCCTTCTATGCCCAAGAAAGTTTTCAATGGATTGTTTTTTATCATGTGGCCAACGTGAATCTTAGATCTGCTTCATTTTTTAGCCTCATGTCATAACATGATCTATAAAAATGGATGGATGGAGTGGATTTCTCACAAACACCACGGTGAAGTCCACTTAAATTTGGGCACAAAATTCCAGTTGACGCCTTTGGTCGGATTGGGCATCTGATTTTAGTAGAAGCGGATTTTGTGGTGTGCTAGATACCACCTCGGTGATGTGTTGGCCTCACTAAGTTATGGGGTCACAAGGAGCTGCCCACCTGAGAAGTTGCAAGGAGCGAATATTTTGTGGACCACACCACAAGAGTTTTATATCAAGATCCAACAAATGAAGTAGATACAAATCTTATGTGGACCACGTCACAGGAAAAAGTGGTGATTGAATACCCACCATTAAAAACATCTTGGGAAGTAATGTTTATTTTCCATCCAACCTGTTAGTAAGGTCACAAAGACCGGGACAAAGGGACCACACAAATATCAGCTTGATCCAAAACTTTCATGGCCCATGAGAAGTTTTTAATGGTTAATCACCACCATTTCATGTGGTTTAGTCCACCTAAGATTTGGATTACTTCATTTTTGGGATCATGTCATAAAATGAGTTATCAAAATGGATGAACAATGTGAATAAATAAAATAAATTATGGTGGGCCCACAGTTAGAGAATTAGCAAATGTATCAAATTAACATATTTCAGACATTTGTTAACAAACAGATTGTTTCGAATTCAATACTTAATTTGTAGACTTTAGTTCTCTTTTGGATAGTTACCACATAGGTTTTCAGACTTTAAATTCAGATTTCAGACTTTAGATTTAACCCAAAAAAAAATAATAATAATAAATAAATAAAAAAAGCCTTCAACATTATTTTGGTATTAAAAAAATATATATATGAAAAAGAAATGTTAGATTCCACCGCTATGCATGTGGTGTATAGAAGATACAAAACATCTATCTGGTGGCCCACAGCATCGATGGGCCTCAGCCCAAGAAATCGCACCACCCACTTGATCTACAAACAAATGGTCACAGGCAAAAAATGATGAAAAATGATAGGCAACTGGGTAAAAGTGCAATCCCCAGATACAGTTGTCCAATTGAGACAACTTTTGGTCCATGGCTCATATATAGTACAAACCAGAAGATGGATGGTCGTGATTGCATTTTGCTCCATCTGACGCCTTGACGCTAGGGAAAAAAATAATAATTCAATTTCAATTTGATTGCCTTCATGTCATCTAAGCCATATTCCAATTAATTGGAGTTGACTACCTGATGTATCCTGTTCAGCACAGGATTCATAAGAAATGCCAGCAGCCAACCTAAGAGAAGCCTGGTCCTTTTTCTAGGTTTGAGACCAGCAGCAAGAGCCAAGGCTCCCAGTGGCTGAGTTCTCAGATAATTCACATTTCTACTTCATTAAAGGAAAATATATCAAAACAAAGTGACACTTGGTTTCAATCAAATGATTCAAAACAACAGAAAATAGAATTCGTGTTAAAATGAAACTCTAAATTTTCATGATAGAGATTGAAATTCTAAGGATGCATACCTTCATCTGGGTCTGTTGTTGCATTAGCTGCATCTTTAGCTTTGCATCTCTCCACCAAACACAAGAGGTGTATGCACCAAAAGCAAAAGGCAAGCAGTGTATGAGATGGAGATTTTGGCACGGACCTTTTCATCATTCCAGGCATAGGTGTACTGTAGCTATAGAACTTAAAATCCCAGAATCCTTTAATATATAGATGTGTTTTTACTTTTATTACAAGAGTCACCTCCTACAATATCTTTTTTTTAACCCTTGTTATTTCTGTGTTAGAACAATTCCACGTGCTCACCCGTTTATTTAGTAGCTGATGGTATTATCCTTTTCTTACTTGACCTATTGAACTCTTACTTCAGTCGTTTATTTAGTAGCTGTTAGTAGCATCTTTTCTTACTTGACCTCATGAATTATTTAGTAGCTGTTATTAGCATCTTTTCTTACTTGACCTTATGAACTCTACTCTAATTACTCTTCCGTAACTCCATTAATTTGGCCATCTTACTAGCTGTTGGCTTCCAATTGACTAAAGAATGTCCACTGGACCACGAAATGACTAAGACAGAGCAAGAAGGGAGACTTCCTGTAATAAAGACATTTCCTACCTTTTTTTTCTCGTGATCTCATCTGATTAAATGGAGAAGAACTTCATGCTGCAGTGGGACATGGGCACTGAGAAACTGTACCTATTGCATGAGAGTAACTCAACTTAAACTGTCAAGATCTAGGTCATCACTTTATATGAATTGTAAGCTGTGCCCATGAACCAGAGGTTGAGACTTTTAAAAAAAAATTTTAAAAAAATGAAGAAGAAGAAAAAGAAAGAAATACCCAACGGCCTGGATTCAGCAACAAATGCCCATAAACCAGAGGTTAATACCATTAAAACAATATGATAGCTGGGATGATGACCTATCTTGGACAGTATCACTTGATTTAATGTACACCAGGTGTACAGTTTCTGAGTGCCTGCTTATCAATCATCATAGTCGGCTGGAGTATCGTACGCCACCTAATCAAATGGAAACTCGATCATGTGTAAATAAATGGACATTAAAAGAAATTGAACGACAATTCACCTTCAAAACGCATGCGTTGCCTGCTGGATGAGCATATTGGCTAGATTTTACCACGGGCTGAGTTGAGCAGTGGATAGATTCTCTCACACGTGTTTCTCCATGACACATGTGAGCAGCAAGTAGCGTGGCATCTTTGTTGCGCGTGTAGATGATTGCCGTGAAGATTGCTAATGGACGGTTGAAGAAATGAAAATATTGGGCCGCACATATTTCAATAGCCTCAGAAAGGGGTGCTCATAAGGTATGTCCACCGGACCCAGATTGCATATTGACACTCTCGGTAGTTACTCACTACTGTATGGTGCTGTGAGCCCACCATGATGTATGTGTTTTATACATACCATCCATCCATTTTTCCGGTTCATTTTAGGGCCTGAACCCAAAACTGAAACAGATCTAAATCTCATGTGGACCGCACACAAAAAATGGCGATTGAATGCCACCATTAAAAACTTATTAACGGCTGCAAAAGTTTTGGATTAAGCTTATATTTATGTTTTCCCTTCATGTGAGACTGTGTGACTTAATCAACAAGTTAGATGGCAAATAAATATTACAATGAGCTTAGGAAGTTTTTAATGATGGGCCTTCAATCACCCCTGTTATCGTGTGGCGTGGTCCACTTATGAATCTGCCTCATTTTTCAGGTCATGCTCTAAAATAATGATCTAAAATTGATGGACAAAGTGGACAAAACACGTACATCATGGTTGGACCCACAGAGTACATCCAATAATGTCAGTATGCAATCCGCATTTATTTCTACCAGCATATGGGAAAAACACATGTATCACTTTGATTCAAAACTTCTTTGGCCCGATTGGAGTTTAGTCACGAATGTTTCCCGTGGTTACGGACTGCTTGAGTTTTGGAATGATCTTATTTTTAGGCTCACATCTTTCTTGAGATCCTGTGAAATTGATGGACCAGGTGGGTGTCTCACGAACAATCTGGGTTAGCCCCACGGAGCTGTGGGTTACGAGGGTTGAAATAGCAGGCGTTGCAAGCAACTGGACGTTCTGATAAGTCAACGTATACATATACGGATGCAGATTGCATGGCAAGCCTAGCTCCACATAGCCGGATGTTGATGGCGTTCTGCTACGCAGCTGCGTGGACGCCAAGTGCCTGCCAAAGCCTTTCTATGGGGCTTCTTGTGATTGGAGTCTAGTTAAGTCCACCCTATATTATTTCAGGGCGTGATCTCAAAAATGAAGAAGATAGAAATTCTGGTGGACCACACCACTTGGAATAGTAGTCGTTGAACGTCCGCCATTAAAACCTTCCATAATATTAAGGGTTTCGGTCATTGAAAGAGTACCCAGATCCAAAAGCTGAAGTCACAACTTATTCTATTTTAATATATGGTGACATATTCTAGCAAATCTCATCATATACATGCATATCCGAAGCCGGTCGTCATGTCCTCCCGGAATTGTTTATAACACCATGATCTGTGGGGCTACCATATTGTATATATAAATTGAATTTGTCCATCAGGTGAGAAGCCTTAGCTCCCTGTGATTCAAACTTAGCTGACGGTTTTGATTAAAGATGCACGATACAGTGGCCTCACAAACAAACTTATGATTAACATTCCATTCCCATTATTCCATGCGATGCGGCCCACCCGATATATGGTCCTAACTGAGGATAGAACCTGATGGACATAATAGATTTTGCATATACAACCTGGGGGCCCAAAGTGTTTGGGTTCTGTACAAGCTGCCCAAAAACAAGTGTTGCAGTGGATTCGGGTCCCATCGCCGTGGCTGTAACCAGGAGATCCTCGAACAACTGTCAATGCAATCACGGTCTAGGATAACCAAATTGATTAGTGGCTTAGATCGTGTACACGTACCCGTGTTTCATAGGCTAGAGTTGTATTAATGATGCACGGAAGGACGTGATGAGGTCGATCACTGTCTTCCTTGTGGATAATTACTCCAAATCCATGAAACTTCTCTAGACTCCTCATAGAGACTCCTCGAACCTAAGAGGGATGAAAACAGAAATAATTTCTAATAATTAGAAATAAATTGATTCATGATTACAAAAAATGAAATTAGAACCCTTTAAACAGTGAACTCAAACCCAGAAGGAGTTTATGACTCAAAACTCCCTAAAAAGTGAATGGTAAACTTACTATTTATAGACGTTCATGATTCCTACTAGACTTCATGGTTTTCAGCGAAAAATAGTACGTATCCAATTTGGCCTAACCACGTTATTCTCCTAATTTTTCTAAGTCATTTTCATGTTGGGCATGACTCCTAAAACTCAAAGGATCAAGAGTTATGATCTAACTAAAACTTACTATTTATAGTAAAAACGAAAATAGTAAGATATTGAAGTAAAAAAATTGTAGAGTTGAGTTGAGGTGTGACACGAATCACTTAGCTTGAAATCTAATTTACTTCCCTTGAATAACATCCCAAGCGAATAACATTGCAAGTGCAACAGGTTTCCAGAGCAATCGATGTTGAGTGTAAAATATTGCATATTTCTTCATAATTATACATCAGTTTTATAAGTATAAATCACTCAATTGATCTAATTACACATGTTTTCTCTTATGTGGTAATTTTAAGAGCTAAGGAGAAAAGAATGCTTAAAGCGTAAATTTAATGCTCAATTAATTATCAAGATAAAGATTAGATATTTGGAAGTCAAGATTGAAGAATTCAAGAGTTCAAGATCTAATGAAACCAAGTGAAGAAGAAAGAAAATTAAAAAAAATCAAAGTGCAGAAAATTGGATTGCTGAAATCGACTCCTTAATGCCATTGATTACAGGTTCAATGACATCAAAGTAAATGTTCGATGTCATCGAAGCCACTTCGATCCCAATCGGAAAAATCAGATAAAAATCAAATTTCTTGCTGGACATATTAGAGCATCCTTCGATCCCATCGAAGGAGTATTCGATGACATTGAAGTCAGTTCAATGATATCAGAAAAATATACAAATTCAAAAGTTCGTTGCTACACAGTTTCACAATTTCACTCGGATTCTTCAATGGGAGCTCGGTGCCATCGAAGGTGACATCGAAGCTGAGATAGTTGATTAAATTGAAGTCGATTTTGAACTCAATACGAATCAAGCCTATTTAAAAGGATGTCTTAAGAATTTCTAAGCATGAATTACGGTAGAAGGAGTAGAAAAAGGAGTTGTGGAGTTTGAAAGAGTCCTCTCTCATCTTCAATCATTCGGTTCTAAATAGTTTTTATGTTTTTCTTTAAGAGTTTTAGTTCAATTATGTCTTTGATTGGCTAATCTCTTAGCTAGAGCTAAGAGGTGAAGTTTGTAGTTTTTCTTAATGTTTATTTTACTTTGATTCAAGTTATTTAATATATATGTTGAACAATTAATTATTTTGGTTTGAATAATCAGGTACTTCTTGTAACAACCTATAATTTTCGTGCCCTAAGTGCGTATTCATGCCCAAGAATTCCAAATGTTAATAATGTAAGAATTAGATGCTTCGAAATCGCACATTATTATTAATTTTTATTTAGATCACATATAGTTACATTCACGAAGGCGACCATTCATAAGAATAAAATCAACTGTATTTACTATTCCTTTAGAGTAAAACGCGTATAAATAATTCTGTAATGCCTTCTTAATGGGAGCTTATTACATCATTAAATTTGTAGCGAAAATAAATAAAACTAAATATAAAGTTATCTTTTTATTTATTCATAATAATCTTCCTTAAGGGGATTGTTATCCGTTTCTTCAATCTGCACCTCACATGTATCATCTGTATGGTTGGAGAGGGTCAATGCCCTACTCATAGTGATGGTTATTTTTTAAGATTAACAATAATTCAAAAGATTCATAAGAGTAATGTAAGGGCTCCGATACGCCTCGTACTCTACCACTACGAGTGGTATCAGTATGCACAACCAATTTACGTGAATATATACCTAGCAAAGTGTGTGCGGCTCATCATACGTAATGATCATCACAACGTGGAATATAATTAATAGAAAATCCAGTTCACCCCGCATCCCATGACTACAGAGATTTATCGGCATGTCCAACGCTATCAAAGATTTACGTGAATACTTCGAGGCGGCACAACACATGAATCAGATGAATTACGTGACACGATTTGTTCATGGAACGACTATTTGTAACATCCAATCCCGAAAGTGATGTAACAAGCATTGCGAATTAGTTACATCAATTTGTGCACCACTACCCAAAATTTATGGAATTACGTGTCAACCAAAAGGGTCACTACCCAAAGTGCATTACGTCCATGATAAAAATTTTGAATCACTAATTATAATACCTCTAACACATCACTTACACCAAAGGAAAAATAAATTGAACCATGGTAGTTTTGGAATTCCAAGACACATGCCAAAGTCATAAGGGAGGTAGCACAAGGCTAACCTAATAAAGGAGAAAAGTAATGTTAAGTTATCTCAATAAAAGGGAAGAGTAACAATTACAATAACTCGACAAGAATAAGGGGTGACGAGCAAAAGGCCAACTCCATATAGAGTGGAAGCCAACATCGCTTTCAAAATTGGCAAAAAGCAAGGCTTATATCCATCACCCCATATAAATTCCTAAAGATCACACGTAATTAAAGTCATACATTAACCATAATTCGCATAGAATAAATAATTGATAATGGTAAATCAAACAATTGCATGGAGGATTCATAGTAATATGAAAGCATATAAAAATAAGATAAATCATATCAACTCAAATAAATGTAAGCTTAAAGGAATCTCTTACCTTAGACTTAAATCTAAATCCTTTGTAGTATTTATGTAGGAAAGCTTCTACATTAATCAAGGCATCGCTTGAGCAAGAAGAAAATACCATATGTTTGGAGAAGATGATAGACAGGGATGCTAAACGAGGTAGCAGTTCTTGCTATGCTGCTGTATCCGACATAGGGGACATCTAGGCTTCTCTTTCTCTTTCTTTCTTTTTCTTTTTCTTTCTTTCTCTTTCTCTCTCTCTCTCTCTTTCTCTCTCTTTCTCCTTCTCTTTCTTTTTCTCTCTCTTCCTTAGGTGTTAAGAGATTGGGCATTTGAGTGGAGAGGGGAACACATACCCCTTTTTTTTAAAGGAGCGGGCATGAGAGGGGTGTGTTTTACATCCTACTTGGATTCAGTTTTTCTAATTTTTCCTTTTCTAGCGATCTTTCTTTATATCTAATTCATTGATTGTGTTAGGGTCATCAAATAGAGTCAGGCTTTATGATTTTCTTGGTGATTTAAAATTTTGATTGACCTATCTTGAAAATTCTCCTAACAGGTGCTAAAATTAACTTAATCTTAATTAACGATCCACACTTAATGATCAGTGCCTAATTTTGAAAGAAATGTGTAGTCAGGATAGGCAAATGATTGGACAAAATTTAATGGTTGATCGATGGTGGAAAAAATCTAATTCGAAAAATTTACCTTTTGTACTAAAAGGAAGGAACTGGCTTCAACCTTCAACGGTGTAAGATCATATATTGGGGCCTAAATTTTGTATAACCTCGTAGTCATATGAGACCAAAGTATGATCCAAATTTAAGTTGCAATGGACAGAAGGATGTGGTTAAATCAGAAGATCGAGATTTATAAGCAGCTGGTAGGCCTTAATAGGATAACTTTGTATATAAGGAAAAACCTGCTAAAGTGGGGTCTTCATATTTCACACTTAGTATATATGATGGGCAATCCAAGTTGTTCATATGTAGAAAAATATCCTACTACGATTACCCACGGAGTTTCTTCACTCGATGGACACCAAAATCAGCAGTTAAGGGTCTAATTTGTCGATTGAGTCACTATCACAATGATCTAAGGACTGAAATTTGACATATATGTTTTTTTTTTTTTGGAGAAGGGCCTTTGCCCCAAAGTCATTGATCTGAAACTTTACAATCATTCAGGAGGCCCCAACAAAAAATGAGGCAGCCGCACCTATCATATACCTCAAGCTACACCTGGACCAAAGAAAAGAGAAAAAAACTACACAAAGGGCTAGACAAAAGAAAGGAAGACAGAAACCTAAAGATCAAAATCTAACTATCATAAACCTCTGATGGAAGCAATCCCTAAATTGTCTAGGACTAATGACCCTCTAACTAACCTTGGGAGACGTGAGCGAAGGAGGAAAATCTTGTCAGGGGATCCATTGCTAGCCAACCTTGCTAGGGCATCAGCCACGACATTCCCTTCTCTGTAAGTATGATGGATCACGACGTTTAACCTGCAGAACAAATCTCTAATCTTCCCCAAGATATACCAAATATTCCACAGATTGGAGGAGCCCAAGACCTTCAAGTCATCAGCAATAACCTCGGAGTCAGTTTTTAGAATGATATTCTGCAGGCTCATTTCAGCACAAATGTTGAGGCCGTCAAGCATGGCCCTAGCTTCCGCTGAAGTGTTGGAAGAAAACTCATAGTGCTTGTGGAAGGCAAAGATAAACCGGCCCAAGTGATCCCAGCAGACACCACCGCCCCCACTCTCGCCAGGATTACCACGTGAAGAACCATCAATGTTGAGTTTTAGCCACTGGTCTGGTGGTTTAAACCACCTGACAATTTCAGGCTTGAGAGGGGGGGGGGAGGCGGAAGGAGGGGGGAGCTTTCATATTTGAAAAGAGAGACTATCAACCATGGAGCCTGAATCAGGAGCTTGAATGAGAGATCCAATCTATTGGATCCATCTGGAGACCTTGAAAACAATTACCGGCAATGACATGGGCCTGTCGTCGAAACGAGCTGCATTGCGCGCAATCCATAGTTCCCAAACAATGAAATAGGGGAGAAGGCCCGTCAGGATCCTGTTTCTAGTATTGGTGCTGGCCTTCGCAGACTACTGAGCAACTCGCTGGATAGTGGTTACGTTGTGGATGACTGGGATATCAAAATGGTCGCTAAAATAGTCCCACACAGCAGTTGCTGATCTGCCGGTGCTCAGGAGATGATCCAATGTCTCCACATTGTTGTGCTGGGGGAGAAGCATAGAAGTTCTGGACTGACCCCTGGTCAGGTGAGAGGAAGACGTCTCAACTGGAGGACAGGCGGAGTGAGAGCAACACCATTCACATTGTGAAGCAAGAGGGATTCCACAAAACTGAATTGTAGCATCGACTGGAACAGCTGCGTGGACGGTTTTCCAACCAAAGACAACCAATTTCGGAGGGAGATAGCGGTTCCACAGCCATTTGGACCATGCTTCCTTGAGCGAATGTTGTGTGATGTTGTTCCAAGAAGACTTCAGGGAGAAAGTGCCCTTCAACGAAAGGTCCCAGATGAATTTGTCCTGTCTGTTGGAGATGCCTACATAAGTAGCTGAAATGTGATGCAGGGCTGATGGGGATATAATGTTCTGGATATCAGATAAGGACCAGCTACCAGAAATGGGGTTGAAGTCTTTAACCTGAGCCGCTTGAAGATGATGAGGAATGGGGCTGACAGCCGCCCCAGCGAGAATGCCTCTGCCCATCCAATTTTTGTACCAGAAGCTGCCGTTACCTTCCCCAATCAACAACCTGGAGTGGAGAAGAGCGAATGGCAGAGCAGAGAGGATCTCTTTCCAACAGGGGGAAAAAACCGACCCCATCCTACCCTGATGAGAGAAGAGATTGTCAAGGTATTTGGCTGACATAAATCTGGCCCAGAGGGAGTTTCCTTTCAGTAAATTCCACCCCATCTTGATCCTGAAGGCGTGGATAACATCCTTAAACCTCTGTATGCCTAAACTTCCTTCCTGGAGAGGTTTACAAATCCTGGACCATGTAACCCAGTGTCTCTTGTGGCCATTCTCAGAACTACCCCAGAAAAAATTAGCAAAGGCTCTTTCCAAAGTTTGCAGACATACTTGGGAATGTTAATGGCTGAGAACAGATGAATAGGCATGCTAGATAGAATATGCTTGATAAGAACCTATTTGACTGCCGGATTGAGAATCTTTTCTTTCCATCCCTCGATCTTGCTAATTATCTTGTGAACGATCGGTTGCAGGGCCGAGCTAGTGGTCCTGCCTTTGGAGAGATGGATCCCTAGGTATGTCATAGGAAGGAATGCCTGGGAGAAGCCTGTGAGATTGCAGATGCGCTGAGCCTTGCTTCTGGACGTTCTCGTTGGCAACAGAAAAGAGGTCTTGGACGCATTAACCCTTTGACCTGAGGCCCTTTCATAGTCGTAAATAAGAGCAAGGAGGATTCAGACATTGGATATCCTGCCATTTAGAAAGAAAATCGCATCGCCAGCATAAATTTATGATACATAGGCATGGTATTAAAATTTACGTCAAACGAATCATGAGAACCATATAATCTAGAATTCAAGGGTTTAGGTTAATGGTATTTTCGTAATTATTGCTGATATAAGAGTTTTAGGAAATCTAATGGTTCTACATGATTATAGGCAATTTGTAGGTAGTTCTTATAAAAGAACTTATATCTAAATCATTATGAATAAAGAATTATTCACCAAATTAATTAAGTAAATGCACATATACCAATCAACATAATGGATGGTCAAATGACATGTTAAGAATATGAAAAGTTGATAGTTAGTACTCTAATCATATATGTAAATGGGTGTACTATCAATTTTATAACCGGATGATCACAAGCGGATTTTTGGAGTGATTAAAAGGTAGAACATATATACCGTTAGATTCAAGTGACTTTTTCACATATGTAAATTTCTTATATTTTAGTTTTGATGGTGAGTTAAGTATGTTCATATGTGGTAAACAAGATAAATGGATCAGAATATCAATTTGATATATATATGAGCAAATGCAGATATCAAGTAGACAAGGGATTCTTACCATGTCATGTTGCTAATTTCCTACCTTGAAGAAAACAGTGTACAACACCAGGCCTAACCTAATTGTTATACGGACTGAGTTCTTGTTCCAGGTCGATAGATAGATGGACTGAAAAGGCTAGGTATGTTTCATGCTGGCACATGTGGCGTAGCAAATCTCATCATAATCCGTACAGTAAGATATCTGCACGAAATGTCAATTTCATAGCGTTTGCAGACCACTATAGCTACCATACATCCTATTGCATTGAAATAGGAGAAATCGTGAGTTTTCAGCCCAAAGCATAAAATGAGAAAAATGAATGGACGGAGTAGATATAGATCACATACATCAAGATAGGCCGCTTCCCCATGGCTCCAAACTGAAAAGATAATCCTCGCACAACCGCCCGTGCGATCACGGTCCAGGACACCTTAGAATCCCCCATGCTATCACAGTCTAAGAGACCTTAGATTCCCTGCCATCCACACAGTGGGACCCACTTGATGAGTGGCTTTGATTTTGTACACGTGACAGGTTGCCACACGCGAGACTTGGTTTGTCAAAAAAAAAGAAAAAAGAAAAAAAAAGAAGCGCACCGTGTAGTGCACACAAAAGAGGTGACATTTGCTTTTGTCTCCATTCACCCAAATGGACGGGGACTATTGCCATCGCTATCCATTGACTACATTTCTCTTATGGAATAGCCATCCTATGCTAGACAATCGTATCTAAGTCATCAAGCACTCACTTCCATACACGTGTCTTGCAGGTGTAAGGTTACTGTGGCTGAGCTATCCACAAAAAATCCCACTAGTCCGATGATCCTAGCCGTCGATGGGATGACTACATTGCCCTCTTTAGACCTTCAATTAGCTGCCCATTTCTAATTCTTGAGTGCTGGTCGTGGGGCTGTCAATGGGTACCCGC
This sequence comes from Magnolia sinica, assembly GCF_029962835.1. Classification (NCBI taxonomy): domain Eukaryota; kingdom Viridiplantae; phylum Streptophyta; class Magnoliopsida; order Magnoliales; family Magnoliaceae; genus Magnolia; species Magnolia sinica. The sequence continues at coordinate 11,640,342 of NC_080584.1, read as the reverse complement.
CCTTGCAATGGACCCAATCTTTTCAAATAGGGGAGGTCCCCTTTTGGACCCGCTAACAAATCGGTTCGGGTCTTACATTCTTGGATCTGGTAAAAAAAAAAATCGAGTCTAGCCAGGTCAGGGTTCGTCCATCAACTTTTACCTTATCAAGATTGTTACTTTTTTATTATATTATTAGTGGGTCATGGTATCTACATCACAAATGGACCACCTTTAATCGACCATGACTTCAAAAATCGCTTTCAAGATAACCACAACTGTTGATTAGTGGAAAAAATGGCCAATTTGATTGATCATATTGGAAAATGTCACATCATTGATTGGGACTCTAGACGATGTATCCCACCTTTGATTGCATACCTTTTCCAAAAAAAAATAAAAAATAAAATAAAATCTGCAATATCCACATCTCATTAATATCTGCAAAAATGAAAAATTCATATAGGTTACAATCAAGATAATCCGATTATTAATATGGTCCATCCATTATCTGGGCTGGGCTTAGGTTTTATTTCCTATCCATCTCAAAAGTCAATTCAATAGGATGATCGTAATCAATCTATCATCAATGGTTATGAAAATGGGTAGGCCATATCGATAATACTAAAAATGGGACAAGCCATTGATTTAGATCATCCATGTTATTGGTATGTCGTTGATTGCCCTTTGCACCTAAAATCATCCTAATCTAATGATCCCAGTCATCTAATTAATAGACAGGAATGGATGGTCCTATTTATTATATTATAAAAGGTTTGATCAATAATCTGGACCATAAATCATGTGGGCCGCACCTCTGATTGAGGATTCATCACAAATATACACACACACACACACACACACACACACACACACACACTTTGATAAAGTATCTTAGCCATCCAATCACCACCTAGAAAATGAATGACAATATTTATTATATAGAAAATGGTGCTATTTATTAAAAATCATCTTTACCCATCCCGCTTAAGAATTACTCGGGCTTGAAAAATGGACGATCCATGCATGCTGCTTTGGACGTTACATCATGTGGGATTCACTTTTGATTTCCCTTTTAAAACTCACTTTTACTGGCGATTATAACCATCTAGTCAATAGGGTAAAAACTGACACTTTTTTGCGGTGATTGGGGAATCATTCCCCAATCCAAAATTGAATGCTACCGTTGAAAACCCCTAGGGTCCGTTGTAATGTTCATATGCCATCCATATAGTTCATAATGGTCTTTATTACTGTGATGAATTGAAAGCACAAAAAATTTAGCCTAATCCAAGACATCCGTGGCAGCGTGAATGTTTCAACGGTGGAGGTTTAGTCCTCACTTTTTTCTTGTCATGTGGCCCACTTGAGTTTTAGATCTACCTCTTTTTTCGGCCATTATCCTAACATGATCCGGCAAAATGGATGGATGGGGAGATTTCACGCAAACATCTATTGTTGGATGTCTTAAATCAATTCAACAACAGGGTCCATTGATGTCATCGGCAGACCAGTCAATGCCATCGAGTACTGTTCGATGCCATCAAATAGTTGCTATTAGTTTAGCAAGATGATTGGCTGATGTCCTTCAGAAATATTCTGGGAAAAATAATTTTAAATTATGGAATGTCGAGATGATTGGACTATTAGTTCAACAAGGATTGGATATGGGTACACGATGTGAAGATGATTGAATTTGCTCCCCTTATACAGCGTCCCAAGTGCAACAGGTTTCCAAAGCAATTAACCTTCAGGATACAATGACTATAAACCGGTCCTAGCGTCACACTCACCATACATGGGCTCGAACCACTTGCAGTTTAACCTAAAAATACTAAATTAACTTAGCGGCGAAATCAGTAACCAAAAACTTGTAAAACAGAAAAGGAATAAAGAGAGTTTTTCACAAGAGAGCCTAAATGATTTCGTGTGTGTTTTTTTTTTTTTTTTTTTTTTTTTTTTTAAGGAATGGAAGCCCTTATATAGACTCTAAAGTAGTACATTACGCACCCTTTCGAAAGGGTATGGTCCGTTGGATTTAAACACAACAGTATGACCAACTGACCAGCCACATCTTTGTATTTCAAAACGAAAAGTTGCAAGCGTGAGTACACTCTTGTATAAAATAAAGTCCCACGAGTACCCATATACATACATACCTGTGCAAGTACATACCCACAGCCCTATCCCATCACGCACGCGGACTCGAGCTCGGCTCAACACGCGCATATGTAGAGAGAGTGTGGGTTGACGATATATATTAGAGCTATTAGCATAACCCCCTATATAACCAAATTCACATGTCCTATAAATGAGGCTTAAGCCCCAAGGCAAAAGGCCTATCTTATATATAAGAAAATTTTTTGGACAAATTCGATGTGGGATTAAACCCACAACATAAAAGAAATATAAATTTCAAATTTGGAAGGAAATCGAAATATTTGAAAATCTCCATTTTTTTTATGTACTTCTAAAACAAAATACAACAAACTCTACCTTACCTTGTCTGTCTCTCAAATGAGGTGCGGCCCGGGCCTCACCCAAGACAATTTGCCCTTTATCGTGGGCCCACCCTGACGTATGTATTTTACATCCATGCCGTCCATTCGTTTTGCCAAATCATTTTAAAGCATGATCCTGAAAATGAAGAAGATCCCAATATCAGGTGAACCATGTACTTTAGGAAACAATGTTGATTGAATGCCCTACCATTAAAACTTCCTAGGGCCCACTGTAATGTTTACTTTCCATCCAACTTGTTGATAAGGTCAAATAAACTTCAATGAAGGGAAAAAACCAATATCAGCTTGATCCAAAACTTACGCCCCTCATTAATGGTCAATCACCACTGTTTCCTATGTTATGGTCCACTTGAGAGTTAGATTTATTTCATGTTTTGGCTCATGCCCTAAAGTGATCAGGTAAAATGGATGACCGGCATCAGTATATAGAATAAATACATCAAGGTGGGCCCACAGTAAGGGCTGCATCATCTTGGGTAAGGCTGGACCACACAAAATCCACTCCCCACAATGCATGGTAAGCGCAACTCCATGTAGCCCAATTCCATAGAACTTTGGGTTTGCCTCATTTTTTAGCTCATGCCCTATAATGATTTGGAAAAATGGATATACGGCGTAGATATGACACATACATCCTTGATGTTAGCGTCCTAAAATTTTGTTTTTTAAAATATATCAACTTAAGGTAAAGTATGATACAATGCCTATGAGAAAAGTAAAATACATGACCTCTGTGAGGTCCACCATTTTGTCTATGTGAAATGCATTCCGTTCTACAAGTACACTTTCTTATACTCAATGTCTGGCCCAAAAAACAATCTGATCCAAAACTCAAGTGGGCCTCATACACAAACATATATATGTTTGGTGTTCATCTTTATTATTCCTTCCAATGTGGTCCACCTGAATAGTGGTTCCAATTGATTTTTTAACTCATTCCCTAACAAGAACAAGCTTACATTATGGACGTGTCAGATGTCTCAACGGATTGGCACATAGGGCACGAATGTTGTATGTTTTTACTTGCGGATTTGGGAGTTTTTGAAGAGAAAAAGAGAGAAGTTGGGTTTTAATAGAACATAAAAGTCTAAGTCGGTGGAGGAGGGAGATGAGTTCGGAGGAATAGAGATATTTTGGGGAATTTCGAAAGACTCTTATACTTACTGCAATCCACAACGGCACATCCACCAATCCTAAATCAATTCCGTGAATAATTTTCATTAAGAAATTTTTTTACGTGTGATAAACAAACACCCAAAATAAAAATAATATATTGAGTAGATGAAATCTGATTTTAAGATTTACATGATATATTAAGTGGTAAATAAACAGGCCCAAAGTCCAAATATTTGTGTGATAAACTATATTATATCTGAGTCTGCCAAGGCGGTGCAACGGTATGCGTGTTGGATGCACTCTTAGACAGCCAATTACATTCTCTCCGGAAACGCGGAAGCAGTCTGTCTGAATATCCTGTGGCATGACGTGGCTCAATCTGTGTGGGGCCAGTTAGATGGCAAAAAGATATACAGTATGGAGAAAATACAATCACAGTACAGTGGGCCCTACAGAGCTTGGGCCACGCTGAACCATGCGGATATCCCTGTGGTGGGTGCCGCAGTCAATCCACTTTCCAAAAACTAAAGAAAGGCTGTAAGAAATTTACAGCTGCCATTCAAAACCTGCGCCCGATAATTAATTTCACCACCACTGCTGGAGAGTTGTATGCACTTCCTTACCCATCCATTTTGCCAGCTTGGCCATGTCGTGCCACTGGGACATCAACAGGGCTAACTAAATGTATGGCTTTATCCACACGGTCCATTTATTTTGCCAAATCATTTTAAGATAGAAGCCCAAAAATAAAGCAGTTCTAACGCTCAAGTGGACTATACAATAGGGATTAAAACTTGTTTGGACAAGGAAACGGTTTACTTTTAACCATCCGTTTAAGAGTCATTAATGGGACAGTTTAGATTGCTTGATCAATTTGATTTTAATGTGTCCTACCCGTGCGGCTTTGAATGGCCACCGTGATGTATGGGTCTTATCCACACAGGCCATCCGTTTTTTTCACATCATTTTTGCGTACAAAAAATGAGCTAGATCCACCGCTCAAGTGGACCACACCACATGAACCAGCGGTGATAATGATTCTTACCATTAAAACTTTTCTAGGGCCCACCGTGATGTTTATTTTCCATCAAACCTATTCATAAAGTTACATAGACCTGGATGAAGAGAAGAAACAAATATCAGCTTCATCCAAAACTTCTATAGCTTCCAAGAAGTTTTCAACGGTAAGAGTTTAATCCCCATTGTGTACCGAACTGGTGCATTGGATCTGCCTAAATTTTGGGATTATATTGTGAAATGATGTAAAAAAATGGATGAATGGTGTGGATAAGACCCATACATCAGGGTTGCCACTCAAAGATCCTGCCCCCCAGCTGGAGATGGGCGGGGGTAGGACGCAATCCGCGTTCACTAGCGGAGCGTGTTCGTAGTGCAGGTTAGCTACAATACAGCCCAACGCAGTAAAACAGGATACATCACGGCTTTATCAGTTGAATCAGGGTCCTTACAAACGGTTTATATTATGTTATGAGTGGGTCATGGTATCTACATCACAAATGGACTACCTTTAATCGACCATGACTTCAAAATCGCTTTCAAGATAACCACAGCCCATTGATTAGTGGAAAAAATGGCCAATTTGATTGATCATATTGGAAAATGTCACATCATTGATTTGGACATAAATAAATAAATAGAAATAAAAATATGCGGGATCCACATCTCATTAGTGTATGCAAATTTGAAATTTTCATATAGGTTATAATTAAGAAAATCCGATTATTAATATGGTCCATCCATTATCTGGGGCCAGGCTTAATTTTTATTTCCTATCCATCTCAAAAGTCAATACAATTCAATAGGACGCAACCCGCGTCCAGCTGCAATACAGCCCAACCCAGTAAAATAGGATACATCACGACTTTATCAGTTGAAACAGGGTCCTTACAAACGGTTTATATTATGTTATTAGTGGGTCATGGTATCTACATCACAAATGGGCCACCTTTAATCTACCATGACTTCAAAATCGCTTTCAAGATAACCACCGATGTTGATTAGTGGAAAAAATGGCCAATTTGATTGGTCATATTGGAAAATGTCACATCATTGATTTGGATTCTAGATGATGTATCTCCCACCTTTGATTGTCCAAAAAATAAAAAATAAATAAAAATAAAAAATAAAAAATAAAAATAAAAATCTGCAGTATCCACATCTTATTAATGTCTGCAAATTTGAAATTTTCATATAGGTTACAATTGAGATAATCCGATTATTAATATGGTCCATCCATTGCCTGGGCCCGGGCTTAGGTCTTATTTCCTATGCCTCTCAAAAGTCAATTCAATAGGATGATCGCAATCAATCTATTATCAATGGTTATGAAAATGGGTAAGCCATATTGATAATACTAAAAACACGGGTCTAGCCATTGATTTGGATCATCTATGTTATTAGTCTGCAGTTGATTGCCCTTTGCTCCTAAAATCATCCTAATCTAATGATCCCAATCATCTAATTAATAGACAGGAATGGATGGTCCTATTTATTATAGTAAAAAAGGTCTGACCAACAATCTGGACCATAAATCATGTGGGCCACACCTTTGATTGAAGATTCATCACAAAAAAAAAAAAAAAAAAAGTAAAAAATACTTTGATAGATGATAATAGCCATCGCATCACCAGCTAGAAAATGGATGACAATATTTATTATATATAATATGATGCTATTTATTAAACATCATGTTGATCCATCCCGTTTAAGAATTACTCTTGCTTGAAAAATGGACGATCCATGCTGCTTTCAACCTTACATCATGTGAGATCCACTTTTGATTTCCCTCTTCAAACTCAATTTTACTCATGATTATAAACCATTTAGTCAATGAGATAAAAAATGACACCTTTTTCTTTTTTTTTTTCCTTTTTTTTTTCGTTTTTTTTTTTTTTTTTGCAGTGATCCCGGAATCATTCCCCAAAATTTCCCACGGATTCGAGTGACAGGCTGTCGCAGCTAATTGGGCGTCCAGACCAAAGCCCATCAATGTTTACTAGTCGTCAATTTTCCTGACCATTCAATTCTTTTTAACATGTGTGTCCATTCCTGGCCAGTCAATTCTTTTTTACATGTGTGGCCACCCATGGGACGTGAAGTGCCTGCCAAAACCTTTACCAGGAGCTTCAGGTAAGCTAGGTGGGGCCACCATGATGTTCGTAATCAATCCACCCCACTATCCGTTCTGCTGGATCTTGTTATGACGCATGACAGGAAAAGTGCTAGGGAAATGCCTACCGTTGAAACCCCCCAGTGTTCATTTTGAATTTCATATGCCATCCATACAGTTGATAACGTCATTATTAGGTGGCACCTGTGAATGTTTCAACTGTGGACGTTCAGTCCTCACTTTTTCCTTGTTACGTGGCTCACTTGAGTTTTGGATCTACCTCAGTTTTCGGCACATGTTCTGACATGATCTAACAAAAAGGATGGCCTACTTGAGTTTTGAATTATTTCATTTTTCAGCTCATGTCCTGACATGATACGGTAAAACTGATGGACAAGATTTCACAGGATCATCATAGTAAGTCTCACCTAGCTTCAGTCACGGTGGTTCCTGCCAAATGCTTTCCCAGGCAATCCGTGTCCCACCCAGATCCATTTCTAGGCCATTAAACATAGTGGGCCCCATTCAGTGAGCTTAAGACTCATGACTGCCGTTATTAATGACTTTAAGCCTGGGTTGCTTGTAGTAGACCAAGCCTAACCTAGGGCTGTCAATGGGTTGGGCATAGACTCGGCAAGCCCAAACAGTTCAAAATCCGGGACAACGCCAGCCTCAGGCCAAGCCCATTGATAGCCCTAACCCGACATGACCAGATATTAAGAACAATGAGCTTAACTCCTACCCAACTCAATTACTAACCAGGACCAATCTTTTTGACACCCGTGAAGTCTCGACCTTTTTTTTTTTTTTTTTTTCTTTTAATTTTTACACATGCACACACACCCCCACACACTCACGTCATAGTGGAATTTCACTACCTATGGGTTCTTGAACCCTTGACCAGGTGTTGAAACTCCCGAGAGTCTGCCACTGGAGCAAGAGTAAGTACCCCCATGAAGTCTCGACCTGACTTGCAATCTAGCACATGAATAAATGAATCAGATGACTTAAATGCAACTCGCCTGAGTTGATTTGGACTCAGCCTGACTCAATTTAGCTGAGTCGCCCCCAACTAGGGCGAGACGAGCCAATTCACTTCTGGCTCTGGTGAGTTGCAACTCGATCAAGAGCAGATGAGTCGACATGGTAGTCCGGCAAAATACTTATTTCAAGCCTTGCTACGTTGCGACCTTCCATACTCAGGCAGGTCGAATGTGTATACGTGGCATGCATTAACTTAAATTAAACCATTTAAAACACAAGACTCATTGTAGATAATTTATCCTCAAAATTTCGGTTGATTGAATGATCATAACTTTTGATTAATGGATATTATCCTTGGATTTCAGACCATTGAATGGCTTTCATTTCAACTCTCCATCAAATATATATCCACCAAGCGGCCACTAAATAACTTCATTTAGTATAGGTTATGATCCATTACAGTTAAATATGGTTGATCTTAGTTACTTATACTCCAGTTTTACAATTTCGGGTGCATGAATATCAATTATCACTCTTTATCAGTTTATCAGCATATAAAATCCTTTCTCATGTTGGTACAACAACAACAACTGGAGCTATTTGCCTGTGATCCTCCCTGCCCGAGGCTGTGTGGAGCCCACAGAGATGTCCGTGAAAAATTCGCTCTATCCATTTGTTTTTCAAAACCAAAATAAGACTGGAACCTAAAACTTGGGCAGATCCAAAACTCATGTAGGCCATACCACTCGTAATAAGTGAAAATGGTGATCTGATCCAAAAAATTATATACAAACTAGGTCGATTTATTAATCAAGATCCAGCCACTAGTTGACTTGGCTTTAGGTAAGTCTTTATTTAGTTATGGTTGTCTTGATTAGTTAGTGATAGGCCAACTAAATCTAGACCCTATATGGATAAGTCATAAGGTTAGACCCAAGATTTTAGTGATTGAGCGTATTCATTAGCTTCCTACAGTTAATTAATCGAATTTGTATGGTTATTTACTAGTTACACTCGTGTTTAGGCTAGCATAAAGTATTAAAGGTCACTAAGTGATAAAATAAGTTAATTCTAGCAAAAAAAATGAGAACTTTTTAAATCCAAAGTAATGAAAATACAGGACGTTGAAAATATACTATTGAAAATCAAAAATAAAAAATAAAATAAAATAAAAGACTTATAAAGTTGAATCGAGGTGTAACGTGAGACACTTAGCTTGAAATCAAATTTTTTTCTCCACAAGCAATCCACTTTTCAAAAACTAAGGAAAGGTTGTAAGAAATTTACAGCTGCCATTCAAAATCTGTGCCCGATAATTAATTTCACCACCACTGCTAGAGAGTAGCATGCACTTCATTACCCATCCATTTTGCAAGCTTGGCCATGTAGTGCCACTGGGACATCAATAGGGCTACCACGATGTCTGGCTTTATCCACGCATTCCATCCATTTTGCCAAATCATTTTAAGATAGAAGCCCAAAAATTAAAGCAATTCTAAGGCTCAAGCGGACTATACGATCGGGATTAAAACTTTTAGAATGCCACAAAACCTTTGGATCAAGTTGATATTTGTGCTTTCCCTTCATCCAATTCTATATGAACTTATAAATAGGTTAGATCGCAACTAACAATCACAGATGGCCCTAATAAAGTTTCAACTAGGGTGTCATTATCACCATTGCATCCTTTGGTGTAGTCCACTTGAGCCTTGGATTTACTTCTCTCTCTCTCTCTCTGTTTTTTTTTTTTAGCTTGTACTCTAAGATGATATGGTAAAATGTATGGATTGTGTGGATAAACTCCATACATCACGGTGGACCCTCAAAGCCGCAGTCTGTTATTAGTTAGGGACAGGCCTTGTAGTGCCTAATCCATGTGCTCCCACAGCACACGAATTTCCTTGTGACTTTTAGCAGAGAGATATCTCTAAGCCCGGTGCTGTATGGGGTCCTGAGAAATGACCCTGGAAAATACATTCGGTTCATATGTTTTGAAAGATAACACTTGATTGGATTTTAGACATCAAGCATATCTAAAACTCAGTTGGATCATATCCACTGTTAAAACTTTTCTTGAGTTGACCATGATATTTATATGCCATCTAATCCGTTCATAGAATTATTACCACTCAAATAAACTGTAGGAACGAAAATCATCCTGATACAAAACTTCTATCACAACAGAGTTTTCGATCCCTACTGTTTCGTAAGGTATTGATGCAGGGATGAGGTCGATCACCGTCTTCCTTATCAAGGATAACTACTCCGAATCCATGGAGCTTGAGACTTCTAGAATCCACGAGGAAAGAAAGCAAGAAAATAGAAAATAAATTCTATAAAATTTAAAATTAATTAATGAATGCAATAAATGAGTTCACAACCCTTTAAATAGGGATACCAAGCAATGGGGGAGAGAAATCAGAAGCAAACTACAACTAAAACTCCTAGAATTCGCAACTTACTATAAATAGTAAATTTACTTTTTATAGTAAGTTTCATATGTGGCTTAACCACGTTATTCTCCTAATTATTCTAAGAACTTTTCATGTTGGACACAACTTCTAAAGTCCAACAGATGAAGAATTATAATCAATCTAAAACTTACTATTTATAGTAAAAACGAAATTAAATATGGAATTCGACCGTCAATATGATGGAATTTTGTAAATCCAGCAGGTGGGCAACTCGCTTATGTCGAGTTGGTTAGCTAAAGTAGTTCGTCCTACCCCAAAATCATATATTTTTCGCCTGATAACTCATTTTGGATTGTGATATATGCCCGATCTAAGGTTCGACAGTCCGAATCACTTCTGTCATCGATCGGGCCTCTTCTGATCTATCTTGGCCTTGAAACTGTCCGTGACCCTCTCTACATCACTCCCCTCTACTTCAAAAGAACTCGACCTTCTTTGGTTCATGATACTCGGCCAGGTCTGCGACATCGAAAGTCTTTGAGATTGTCATGTCATCTGGAAGATCAACAATATAAGCATTGTCATTGATCTTTCAGATGACTGGGAATGGTGCAATCTTCTTATTCTTCAACTTTTTGTACGTCCCGGTCGAAAATTTCTCTTTGCGCAAATGGATCATAACGCGGTCGCCTACCTCGAACACTTTTTGTCGTCGATGCTTGTCTGCTTGTTCCTTGTACTTCTCGTTCAAGGCATGTAGTTTGATTTACACTTCCGTATGGATGCCGATGATCCTGTCTGTCATGTGTTCTTCTACAATGCTCGTGCTTGGGAGCTTGGGCAAAGGGACCAAGTCAAGTGTGTGGCAAGACACTCATCCGTAGATAATCTAGAACAGTGATTTTCCTGTCGAACAATTTACCATGTTTTTGAATGCAAACTCTGCTTGAGATAAGGCAAAATCCCACAGCTTTGGTTTTTTTCCTAAAATACAGCGAATGAGGTTTCCCAATGTGCGATTCATAACCTCGGTCTGCCCATTAATCTGTGGGTGATAGGCGCTGTTGAATTGAAGCTGTGTATTGAATCGAGTCCACAAAGTCCGCCAAAAGTGACTAATAAACTTCGTGTCATAATCAGAAGTAATGGTCTTGGGGACTCCGTGTAGCCGTACGACCTCCCTGAAGAATAGATTATCCACGTGTGTTGCATCGAGGGTCTTCTTGCATGGGATAAAGTGCGGCATCTTGGAGAAATGATCTACCACCATGAACACTGAATCCATGCCGCGTTGTGTTCGTGGGAGACCAAGCACGAAGTCTATAGATAAATCCTTCCAAGGACTGTCAAGCATAGGTAACAGGGTATAAAGGCCCATATTCTGAGATTACCCCTTGGAGGTCTAACAAACATAACAACGTTGTATGGATTTTCCCACATCACGTACCAATTTCAGACAATAATACCGCTCTTCCATAAGAGCTCGTGTCTTGTCTCGCCCAAGGTGTCCACCGAGGCCACCTCCATATAACTCCTAAATAATTTGCTCTCTCAGAGAACTTTGGGGGATGCATAAAATTCCTTTTGAAGAGGAAGCCATCATATATATGAAGGTCACTAGGGTGACCTTCTTAGCACTTCATCAAAGAATCTTTGAAGTCCTCGTCCTTGACATATAACTCCTTAAGACAGTTGAAGCCGACTACCTCGTTGCTCATCATAACAAATAGTGATGCACGACGGCTACGTGCATCAATCACCTTGTTCTGCTGCCCTGACTTGTGCTTCAAAATGAACATGAATTCCTGTAAAAATGCAACCCATCTTACATGCACATGATTCACGTTAGTCTGACTATTAATAAACTTTAATGCTTGATGGTCAGTGTATATGACAAACTTTCTTTGAATCAGATAATGTCGCCAATGTCGTAGAGCCTGAACAATTGCGTACAACTCAAGCTCATACATTGACCAATTCTTTCGGGCGTCGCTGAGCTTCTCACTATAGAAGGCTACTGGTTTGCCTTCTTGTGATAATATTCCTCCAATTCCGACATATAAAGCATCACACTCAACCTAAATAGCTTGTCGAAATTAAGAAGCACCAAGACCGGTGTTGTGGACAAACGATACTTGATCCCATAAAAGCTCTTGTCAGCTTCATCGGTCCACTGAAACAGTCCTTTTTCATACAATCTGTAATAGGCGTGACTATTGCGACGATAGAAAGTCGCCAACCCATGAAAACTCCTCACCTCATGAATATTTGTCGGGATCGGCCATTCCCTAATGCAAAGTTAGGAAAAAATCAAATTAATCCACTTATTAATGGATTATTATTATTATTATTATTATTATTATTATTATTATTGTAAAACACAATTGAACATAAAATGTTTTGAAAGACCTAATTCTTAATTTTAACAAGGTTTCTATCAAGATTAGTCAATGTTTCTTAAAAGAAGGGAAAAAATTACTTTCTAATCATACCGAAAGTAGATTTGTTAATCGTTATTGTTGTTAATCTTCTAACACTGAGTCTCTCCCATATTTATCATAGATAAAGAGATAATAAATCTTCCATCTATATCCTGCTAGAAGCTAAATCAGACCATAATTGTCTATATGACAAATCTTAGATAGACAATATGGATAATGTAGACATGAGGGCATGTGGATGTGGCCCACCTTCTCTTCCTTCCTCACTTTTTTTACTCTAGGGAGCAGGGGACGTGTGAATGTCAAGCTCCCTAAACTCTCCCTTTGAGATATGATCTTATACGATAGACTAAGGTTAGGATAAACACACCATATGATACTTCACCACCTACAAACATCTAAGTACCCATGTAAAGGATATCTATTTACCTTCTTAATCTATGCACCCCAACTGCTAAATCCCTCCACTATCTATAGTCACCATCCCTAAACAATTTCCATGCCACCCAATGTATAAATCAAATTATATCTTGACTATTAAATGTCCAAGCATGATTTAAAAATAATCAACAGTTAGAAATAAATGTTAACTATTGAAGAACCATGGCTAGGTAAATAGAAACCTCATGTTAAAATTGTGACACCAAAATCACTATGGGTTTATTCACTTTTTATTATCCCATATCACCCATGTTTCACATGCAAACAAAGCCCAAGTGTCAGTGGACCCTTGGATGGGTATTTTTGACTTTTTTTGTACTTAAAAGAGTGGCTTTTAGAGTAACTTATGTTAGGATTAAGGGAGAGTTACAATTTTTTATTTTTCTTTTCAAGTGTTTTAAGAGCCTCCAAGGAGAGAGAGCTAGGGTTTTTTTTTTTTTTTTATGTAAGTTCTCTCCATCCCTATAATATTCTCTGAACACTAGATTGATCGTCGCTTTGTTCCATGGTTTTTTTTCCGCAAGGGTTTTCCACATAAAAATAGTGTGTTCTCTTGGTGGTTTCTTAGATTTTTTTTCATTTTCTCTTATTTATTTCAATCTGGATTAAGATGCTTCCGCGGGGCTAGTTCACAAACAAGTGGTATTGGAGTGAGGTTGGTTTGTTAGTTTGGATTTGAGATATGACATCAAGGGGATCAAATGTGAAGTTCAAGACAGAGAAATTCATGGGTAAAAAAAACTTTAAACTATGGAGATTGAAAATGAAAGCACTCCTAGATTAGCAAGGGTTGCAGTATGCACTCCTATGGAAAGTGCATCGTCCTCAATCAATGAAAGAAGAAGATTGGGATGAACTGGATCAAAATGAAATTAGTACAATTCAATTGTGCTTGACCAATGAAATCATTTACAATATCATAGATGAGACGACTACTACAGGTTTATGAGCAAAGTTAGAGAATATTTAGATGAAGAAATCTCTCACCAATCATCTATTTTTGAAGAGATAGTTTTATAATCTAAAAATGGCGAAAGTTTCGGATCTATCTGAACATATTAACAAGTTCAACAAAATGGTTCGCAAGTTGACGAGTATTGAGGTGAAGATCGAGGAGGAAGATAAAGTCCTAATTTTGTTGACATCTCTCCCCAAGTCGTTCAAGTATCTGGTTAATACTTTTTGTCATAGTAAGAATATTTTAGGCATCAAGGCCATTACCGAAGCCCTTCAGTCAAAGTGATTGTGACGGAAAAGTGGCAGTGAAGGTACCTCTATGGATGGGTTGCTTGCTCAAGGAAGATTATTTGAGCAAGATAAGGGAAAATCATGATCTAAATCCAACTCAAGAGGCAAAAGAAAGTTGAAATGTTGGAATTATTAAAGGATGAGACATTTAAAAAAGGATTGTTAGTGTCAGAAGGATAAGAAGTCAAATGATTCACCGAAGGAAGATAATTCAATTGAATCTAATGAAGGCTCAGATGGTTGTGATGTATTGTCAATAACCAAGATCGAGAATTTCTATCAAGAATGGATCTTGGATACTAGGGTATTGTACCATATGTATCCTCATCATAGTTGGTTTACCACATATAGCAAGTAAAATTATGTGTTGGTTCTTATGGGCAATGACCATGCCTATAAGATTATTGAAATTAGTTTGGTTTGCATCAGGATGTTTGATGGGGTGGAGCATAATCTAATAGATGCAAGGCACGTTCCAGAATTGAAGAAGAATATTATCTCTTTAGGAAATCTAGATATAATTTGTTGCAATTTCATCAGTTATGATGATGTTTTAAGGATTTCAAATGGAGCTCTTACAATAATAAAGGTACAGTAGAGCGGTAATCTTTATCAGTTGATCGGAAATACTAGAGCTAGTATAGTTGTAGCGTTTATAGTAGATTTTACATTGGCATAGTTATGGTATGTGTGCATTGGCCACATGAACGAGCGGGATCTGGAGGTACTTCTTAATCATAAGTTAATTCGTAGTTTTAAAATTTTTGATTTCGATATATGTAGGCATTACATATATGGAAAACAATCAAGACTACATTTTAAAATCGAGAAACATGTCAGTAAATGGTAGCTTAATTATATGTATTCTGATATGTGGGGCTATCGCTCGTTATTTCTGGAGGTGGATCATGTTACTTTGTCACATTTGTAGATGACTTCTCTAAGAAGGTTTAGATTTATATTTTGAAACATAAATCTAATGTGCTAGCCACTTTCAATATATAGAAAGCAATGATTGAAAAACATATAGGGCAGAAAGTGAAAGTTTTTAGGATAAATAATAGCGGAAAATTTACTTCAAGAGAATTTGATCAGTATTATGAGAATAAGAGAATAGTAGTCAGACACAACACAGTGAGTCATACACCAGAGCAGAGTGGTATGGTAGAACGTATGAACCGGACTCTATTTAAAAGGGCTCAGATTACGTTAAGAAATTATGTGTTAAGTAAAGAGCTTTTCGCTGAGGTTGTTTGTACAGCTTGTTATTTGGTGAATAAGTTTCCCTCTACAACTATTGAATATAAAATTTCTTAAGAAGTATGGAGTAGTTAGACAGTTGATTACTTGGGTTTGAGAATTTTTTATTGTAATGTTTATCCTCATGTATTGTCTATTAAGAGAGATAAGCTGCACCAAAGAGAAAAAAAATTGCACATTTGTTGGCTATGGTGATAGGGTGAAAGGTTATAAATTATTATATTATGTTTGATAGAAGATCATTATTAGTCTAGACATCAAATTTTATGAGAGTTCCTTCTTTCAGAAAGATGAGCGAAAGGAAACGAAAAATTCAGTTGTTTCTAAAAATTAACATGTTGCAGGCTCAATTATCTAGGACGTTTGAAATAAAAGAGCTTGGGGCCATAAAGAGGATTCTTGACTTTGATATACACAGGAATAGGTATAGGAGCAAGCTATGGTTGTCCCAAGAGGAGTATCTTAAGAAGGTTCTTGTCAATTTCGGACTAAAAAAAAGGCGAAATTGGATAAGACTCTCCATGCTGTTCACTTTTGACTTTCTTCAAAACTATACCCTACATTAGATGAAGAAAAATGGTATATGTTTCGTATACCCTATTCGAGTATAGTTGGCGGTCTTATATATGCCATGGTCTGTACAAGATTGAATATTTCACATGCAGTTGGTATTGTGAGTAGATACATTTCGAACCTCAGCAAGCAACATTGGGAAGTGATGAAATTGTTATTTTGGTATATATGTGTAACATCCCAAATTTTCATGGCTAGAGTTTATACTCGTGATGGAAAAAAATCGTGTGTTAACAATTGAATGAATTGAATGCTTTAAAAATCGCACCATATTTTTTTTCATTTAGATCACATCTAGTTACATATCTTGAGAATAAAATCTACTGTACTTATTATTTCATCAAAGTAAAAGAATTCAATGAATTATCAAATGCCCTCTCAATGGGAGCAGATTACATTATCAAGTTTGCAGTGAAATATAAAACTAAATCATAAAATTATCTTCTTATTCTTTCAGTATTATCTTCTATAAGGAGATAGTCCTCTAGGTCTTCAATCTATGTATCACCTGTATCATCTATATAGTTGAAGAAGGTCAATACCCTACTCATAGTGATGGTTATCCTTTAAGATTAACAATAATTCAAGAGATTCATAAAAGTAATATAAGGGTTCTGATACGTCTCGTACTCTACCACTACAAGTGGCATTAGTATGCGCAACGATTGTATATATGAATGCATAACTAGAAAAGTGTGTGTAGCTCATCATACGTAGTGATCATCACAATGTAGAATAAAATTTATAAAAAACCCGACTTGCCTTGCATCCCATAACTACTAAGATTCACCAGTGTGTCCAACGCTACTGTGGATTTATATGAACACTTCGAAGCAGCACAACACATAAGTCGGATGAATCGATTTATTCCTGGATCGACTATTTGCGACATCCAATGCCGGAAGTGATGTAACACGCATTATGAATTACTAACATCGATTTATGCGCCACTACCCAAACCCATGAAATTACGCATCGACCAAGAGGGTCACTACCCTGTGTAGTTGAGTATGTTTTGAGTATTATGATGAGATCTAGAATTAAATTTTTAAAACTTGCTGAGGAAAACATTGGATAAGTTCTATTAATGAATTGATTGGTAGAAAGTTTGAACATCAATTGAGTCTAGCTCATAAATCACGCTTAACTCATTTTTTGTGAAGAGAACTTGAATTCCTATCTTTACATTTGTATTACTAAAAAGTGCTAGGTACCAAGTCTGGAGATCCTTATCTACCTTAAAAACAATGAAAAAGAGAAAATACCTAGTTAAAAATAGTGAGATCGACAAAAAATGTTGTATAAGAAGTGTTTCAATGACAAGAAATAATGAAAAGACTGGATAAATGTGAAGGTCGTCAATATACAAT
This sequence comes from Magnolia sinica, assembly GCF_029962835.1. Taxonomy (NCBI): domain Eukaryota; kingdom Viridiplantae; phylum Streptophyta; class Magnoliopsida; order Magnoliales; family Magnoliaceae; genus Magnolia; species Magnolia sinica. The sequence continues at coordinate 11,622,864 of NC_080584.1, read as the reverse complement.
CGAAAATATGAAAAAGTAAGTGAAAATGAAATAGGTTCGAAATCAGTACTTGTGTTGATCTATTCGCTTTGAAGTAATAAACATGGCTAACATTATGAACCAAAAGTTATCTTCTATGGAAACATGAGTTGGGATCCACTGAACACACTAGGAACTTGATGTTTGAATCCATTCTATTGATTAGTTGATAAAAGAGGACATAGTTCATTTGCTCACTCATAAGATTAAGCTTTGGCTTGTCAAATTTTTATTCTTTCATCTTTGAATTTTACTCATTCATATATGATATGGTTTTATTAATGGATTAGGGTTTTTTAAAAAATATATTCATTCATATATGATTGCACAGAATGTTGTTTTCTGAAATGGTTTGAAATTTGAAAGATTGCTTCACGCATGTTTTGCTCAGGATTAGCAAAATGCTAGTTGGGGGTTGTGTTAAGTGAGAAATATTGCACAAACTCTCCCTGTTGTAACTTGGTTTTATGAGAAATAATATTCTTAATTAAACTTATTACATGTATTCTCTCTTACAAGGTGATTTCAAGAGCTTAAGGTGAAACGGATGCTAAAAGTATGGATTTGATGCTCAAGATTTACCAAAGCAAAGAATGGATCTTTGGTGGACAAGATTGAAGATTTCAAGAGTCCAAGATCCAAGAAAATCAAATGAAGAAGGAAGAAAATCGAGATTACAAAGTGCAGAAATCAGGAACTGCTGAAATTAATAGTTTGATGACATCGAACACAACTTTGATGTCGTCGAAGTAAGTATTTGATGTCATCGAAGGAGGCTCGATCACATTAGAATTTCAGAGAAAAATCAGGTTTGGTTGTTGGACTATTGGGTGATCTCAATTCCATTGAAGACCCATTCGATTCCATCGAAGCTCAATTAATTATTAGGAAATATGGGAGAAACTCGCTGGACTGTTTCCGACGATTTTCGATTCCAATAAACACATGTTCGATGACATCGAAGCCAGTTCAATGTTATTAAAAGTCAGGAGATTTCATTGAAGGACTTGCGCAGGCGGTTACTGTCAGTTTCTGAATCCAAATTGAACTCGAAGGCAGAGCTTCAATGACATCAAAGTCCCATAGATGGTTCCATCAAAGCTACATAAATTGAAGTCTGTTTTTGCAAAGCTTATAAATAGTGGTTCTCTGAGTTCTTCTAAACACAAATTAGGGTAGAAAGAGTAAAGGAAAGGGTGGTGCTTCTTCCAAGGAATTCGTCTTTCTTTTCTTGTTAGTTTTTCATATTTTTCTTTAAGAGTTTTAGCTTAATCATGTCTTTGGTTGGCTAATCTCTTAGCTAGAGCTAAGAGGTGAAGCTTGTAGTTTATTTTAATGTCTTTCTTACTTTGATTCAAGTTTTATGATCTTCATGTTGGATATTTCATAGTTTATGGTTTGAATAAAGAAGTATTTTTGAATTACTTTGATATATCGTCGACTTCGAGCACGGTGGATGCTCGGGAACTTCATGAATGCTTTCTCTTCTATTATATGATTATTTGATCTATAGAATTCTTTAATTTACCATTGACTATGGGTACAGTAAATGCTTTGAATTCTCTACAATTAATTCAATAAGACGATTATATAAAAAATTGTTGCTATGAATGTCCAGAATTAGTTTTAAACCTATTTATGATGTTTTAACCACTCTATCATCCAACTGGATAGATTAGGACTTCGATTCCAGTTGAAGTATTGATTAAATCAAGTAAGGATGCATTAAGATGACTACAACTGGATCATTTGCGCTCTAGTTTTCATTATTTTGATAGTTTCAATTCACAACAACTTCTCTTTCAATTTACAAAATTAGTTTAGTTTCTGATTCTAAATCTAAAATAACTCAGGAAATCACACACATTCAGTCCCTATGGGTTCGACCTTGGTCTCACCGAGATTATTACTACTTCGCAACCTTACACTTGAGGTACAGCAAACAATGTCTAAGCTTTAATCTCTTGTTGCACTTTCCACTACTGAAGTTGAACACATGAGAGTAATGGATGCATTCAAGGAAGCTGTTTGGTTAAAATGGATGATGAATGAGTTGGGAGTTCAATAGGAAGTTGTGCCTGGGCATTGTGATAGGCTCAAACTCCTAGGCTGAGTTTTGTTGTGAGGGTAATTTTGTTTTTGGTTTCTCCTCAGGCTACGGCATAGGCTCAAACTCCTAGGCTGAGTTTTGTGCTATCCGGGAGGGCCTAACGAAGTGTGCTGATTTGGGTTATTCTAAGGTGAAGGTGGCGAGTGACTCCAATTCCATTGTGGGGATCCTCTCGAAGAACTCAAATCCTGCATGGTCCATGTGCTACTAGTTTGTGAGGGTTCGAGCGATGCAGGCTGTGTTGGGCATTTCCTTTGCCCATACCCCTAGGGAAGCGAATGCAGTAGTGGACGATCTAGCTAGGAGAGGTAGCGCAACCCAAGCAAGTTCCTTTTTCGATACTCAGGCCTCTCTCCCTAGTATTACTAGGGGTCTTCTTTTTTTTGGATAGGGTAGCTTGGGTTACTTGAGAGAGGCTTAGTTTTTCCTTCTCTGGTATATGATAGGTGCGGCATCGGCCTTTTTGTGATGCTCACCTGAAGGTGTCGTAAATCCTGTTTTTTGAATTATATATAGTGCTTCTTAAAAAAAAAAAGAAGAAAAGGTTAGCCCTGATGTGCAATGATGGTCTATCCTAACACCAAGCCGGTCCCATCACATGAAATAACAATCTAATCATATGATATGTATGCTCAAGAATCTATGTAGTCATGGCTAAGACAATGAGATTCATTGACCATAACTCTCCCTTGGCTACTAAGCCGTTGCACCTAATCTCAAGTACCCAAGAGCATATCCTCTTAAACCCCCGTAAACATGTTCAATAAGAATTAACTTAGAAAATGTATCATGTCATGAATAATGTCTAATAACATTGACTTTCCAAAACATAACCCCAACACTCATTAAGTGGGCCATGAACCTACACTAACTCAAACTATCAGTTGTCCATTGAAATCAACAGGGTAGCTTTTTCTTAAAACAAAAAAAATAAATTTATTTTTTATTTTTAAAGACCTTTACAATCTTAGCTACATGGTTTTATGTTGTGACCCACATTTTACATGGCTAGCTATAATTCTGCTCAAAATGGACAAACTACTTTTTGAGTCAATGGTCCGGGCCAACCCTTAAGTGAGTTTAGTGATCCAGGTCCTAGCTTACAAGGCCAACCACTAGAGTACTCAAAAACACCTACTATAGTTATTCGTGGAGTACTCAAAAACCATAGAATAGACTCAGTCTAGCTTTCCACAAACATCACTTACTGCTTTCGGCACATACACCAATCCCAAATTAATTCCATGAATAATTTTCATTAAGAACTATTTTTTAAGTGCGATAAACAAACACCCAAAATAATATATTAAGTGGATGAAATCTGATTTTAAGAATTCCATGGTATATTAAGTTCAAATATTTGTGTGATATACTATATTATATCTGAGTCTGCCAAGGCGGTGCAACAACTTTAGTTGGTCAATGGTATGCGTGTTGGATGCACTCTTAGACAGCCAATTACATTCTCCTCGGAAATGCGGAAGCAGACTGTCTGAATATCCTGTGGCATGACGTGGCTCAAGCAGTGTGGGGCCAATTAGATGGCAAAAAGATATACATCATAGATAAAATACAATCACAGTACAGTGGGCCCCACAGAGCTTGGGCCATGCTGAGCCATGGGGATATCCTTCTGATGGGTGCCACAGGCAATCCATTTCCCAAAAACTAAAGAAAGGCCGTAAGAAATTGATGTAGAACGTGTCACAGATACATTCCTAGCATGGTTGGGCCAAAAGAAGATGGATCGTAAATTGACCATAACTTTTGATCCGGGTATCGTTACGCGGCGCACAACCTATCAATCTTTATTGAAATGGGCCATCCGAGGTACATCTGTTCGTTTCGTCAGAAAACGCGCGCTTTCAGCTCAAAAACAAATTTTTAGGAAAATTTTACTATTTTTAGTAATTCTGATTTTTTAATATTTTTTTCTATTTTTAGAGTTTTAGATTTTCTTCCCTTTTAGAAATAACTTTTAATTTTACTAGGACTCTTCTAGAGAAAGTTTATTTGAAAATTTTATTTTTAAAAATTAGGCATTAGAAGAGTTTTATTAGAATTAAGATTTTTTATTAGTATTAAAATTTTGCTATTTTTGATAATTACGAATTTTAGTTTTTTTTCTTTATTAATGGTGTAAGGAGACACATTAAGGAATTATCAATAATTAATTAATCAATCAATTTCAAATTTATTAGAATTTATTTATATTTTCTGCTTTCTTTCCTCGTGGATTCGAGAAGTCTCTGTGAGGAGTCCGGAGAAGTTCTGTGAATTCGGAATAGTTATCCTCTTGAGGAAGACGGTGCTTGACCTCACATCCTTCCCTGCGTCAGAAATTTACAGCTGTCGTCCAAAACTAGCGCACGATAATTTCACCACCACTGTTGAAGAGTAGCATGCACTTCTTTACCCATCCATTTTGCCAGCTTGGCCATGCATGTCGTGCCACTGGGACATCGACAGGGCTACCACGATGTACAGCTTTATCCACACAGTCCATCCATTTTGCCAAATCATTTTAGGGTAGAAGCCCAAAAATAAAGCAGTTCTAAGGCTCAAGTGGACTATACAATAGGGGTTAAAACTTCTATAACGTCACAAAAAATTTGGATCAAGTTGATACTTGTCTTTTACCTTCATCCAAGACTGTGGCCTTGTGAATAAGTTAAATGGCAACTAACCATGACAGACGGCCCTAATAAAGTTTCAACTGGGGTGTCATTATCACCATTGCATCCTTTGGTGTAGTCCACTTGAGCCTTGGATTTACCTCTTTTTTTGGCTTGTACTCTAAGATGATACGGTAAAATGGATGGATTGCATAGCTAAACCCCATACATAACGGTGGCCCCACAAACCCCCATGTCTGTTCCTATGTAGGGACAGGCTGGGTAGTGCCAAATCTATGTCGGGACTTCTGGTAGGGAGACATCTCTAGTCCCCGGGCCGTATGGGGTCGACAGAAATGACCCTGAAAAATACCTTGCATTATCTGTTTTGAAAGATCACAATTGCTGGTATTTTAAAAATCAGGCAGATCTACAACTCAGTGGACCATACCAATAAAACAGTGGGAACAACAATATCCACTGTTGAAACTTTCCCGGAGCTGACCATGATGTTTACATGCTTATTACCACTCAGATAAACTGCAGGAACGAAAATCATCCTGATACAAAACTTCTGTCACCACCGAGTGTTTGATCCCCACTGTTTCGTGTGGTATGGCCCACATGAGTTTTAAATCTGCCTGATTTTTAGAATCCTATCCTATCGTGATCTTTCAAAACAGGTGGGCAGAGTGGATGTTTCACGGACATCACTATGAGCCTCACACGCCCGGGCACAGAGATATATCAACGGGGCTCACACAGCCCCGGGTCACATACAATCTGTGGGGCCACCATATATATTGTACATGTAAATCCAATCTGTCCATCAGGTGAGAACCATTGTTGGAACTGCACATACAATATTTCAGATTGATAGAAAACTGGTATGGGCCACACCAATGGAATCAATGTAAAATCGCTCCTAAAACCTATAGTTTCATGAGGTGTGAATTATCTGATACTTTCATAGCATTAATTTAGAATCTTAACTTTATCCGCTTGATTTAAAATTGATTGACGGTTTTGATAAAAGATACACAATATGCTGACCTCGAACACAAACCTACGGTTGAAATTCCATCTACATTATTCTCTATGATGTGGCCCACCTGACATGTGCTTCTAGTTGATGTTTTTCCGCAGGTCTATAATCGAGGATAGAATCTGATGAACAAAGTGAATTTTGCATATACAACGTAGTGGGCCTAAGGAGCTTGGGTGTTGAACAAGCCGCGTAAAACAAGTGTCGAAAGTCTGGCAGGTGATTCTGGTCCCAGCGTCATGGTTGTCGACCGGAGAGATGATCCTCGCGCCACAGCCATGCGATGGGTTAGGGCACCTAGAATCCCCACCATGAACACAGCGGACCTACCTGATGAGTGGCTTAGATTTTCCATGGATGTCAGGTTGCCACACGTGAGAGTCGGATTGGCCAAAAAAGTGCAGAGTGCAGTGCACGCAAAGAAAGTGACATTTGGTTTGTCTCCGTTGACTTAAATTGACGACCCCTGATTGTCATTACTATCTATTTTCTATATTTTTTTCAGGACGCCGATTGCGTCCTACCCCCGCCCGTCTCCAGCTCCGAACGGGCAGTTCTGTGGGCGGGCCCCCCTTGATGTATCTATATATCCAAGCCTTCAATCCCTTTTTCTCATATATTTAAAGGCATGAACACAAAAATGAGGCAGATCCAACGCTCAAGTGGACCACACCAAATAATAAGTTTAGTTGCATTAAATGCACAAAGCATTAAATGCAAGTTGCATCAAATGCAAGAGTAATTTGTGGTGTGGTCATTTGATCGTTGGATCTGCCTCATTTTTGTTTGAATGCTTCAAATAATCTGAAAAAAAGGGATAAACGGTTTGGATGTACAGATACATCACAGTGGACCCACCCACAGAACTACCCGTTCGAGGCTAGGAACGGGCGGGGGTAGGACGCAATCCGCATCCATTTTTTCTCATGGAGTAGGTATCCCATGCTAGACTATCGTACCTAAGTCACTCGACACTCACTCCCCATACACCTGTCATGCAGGTGTAAGGTTAACGTGGGAAGCGGATTGGCTGCTGTACCACACATCAGCTATATAGCTGGTGTAGGTACGTGTCGTGCGAAGACTATCGCCGACGCTCCTCGAGCTATGAGCTTACGAACGGTTCAAAGGAGATCAAAGTTACACGGCCCCCACAGTGAATTATTTATTATATCCGCATCATTCATCCATTGTTCCATATCATTTTAGAGCATCATCAAAAAAATAAATTATATCTAAAGATCAAATGGACCACACCACAAATACCATCAGGATAATGATTTTCACCATTAAAAATTTTGTAGGGCCCACCATAATGTTTATTTTCTGTCCGATCTATTCATAAGGTCACAAAGACCTAAATGAAGAGGAAAAACAAATTTCATATTGATCCAAAACTTTTGTAACCCATAAAAAGGTTTTAATGGTAGACGTTTAATACCCCACTGTTTTTTTTTTTTTTTTTTCCCATGCAGTCTACTTGATAGTTATATCTATCTTATTTTCCATCTCAAGCCTTAAGACAAGCTCCCCAAATGGATGGACAGTTCGGATATAACACATACCTCATGATTAGACCCACAAAACTTGCAGACGTCAATACAACAGTTATATAGCGGGTGTGTGGTACACCAGCCAATATGATTTCGTCGACACGGATTTCCTCGAAATCCTTTCGCATGAAGTTCCTGCGCTGGAAATTTAGGTGGGATTGCAGTTAGGGGTGTACATTGAGCCGAACGTTTAATACCCCACTGTTTTTTTTTTTTTTCCCATGCGGTCTACTTGATAGTTATATCTATCTTATTTTTCATCTCAAGCCTTAAGACAAGCTCCCCAAATGGATGGACAGTTCGGATATAACACATACCTCATGATTAGACCCACAAAACTTGCGGATGTCAATATAGCAGCTATATAGCGGGTGTATGGTACACCAGCCAATCTGATTTCGTCGACGTGGATTTCCTCGAAATCCTTTCGCATGAAGTTCCTGCGCTGGAAATTTAGGTGGGATTGCAGTTAGGGGTGTACATTGAGTCGATCTGAGTTGAGCTGGCCTCAGCTCGACTTGGTTCGAACAGTGGCTGACCTTAGCTCGAACTTAGCTCGGCTTAGTCCTCGAGCCTGACTGACCAGCTCGGCTCGGTTCAGTCAGTAGCTCGGGCCGAGTTCGAGCCAAGATCCAGCCAAGTTCGCCATTGAGGCATTTCCACAAACACCTTAACTACGACTTCAAAAGAAGAAGAAAATCTTCCAATACATAGAAACCCATTTGTGAAAATCCCAAATTTAAAAAGAAGAAGAAAAAAAAAATCTTTCATGTATAGAAACATAGACACAAATGGGTGTATTGAAAATGGTAATGGAGGAATGTTTTGGGTAGAGGACTAAATGTTTGGAGCATAAGGTGCAATGGTATTTGCGTTTGGTTTTGAAACAAAGAGGGAGAAAGCAAAAGGTTCGTTGGCTTTTGTAAGACCCGCATCCTAGCCCGTACTGTTGTGTAGGCTTCCGCAGTCATCCCGGTCGAATTCCGACGACCCGCGATCGGTTATCGGTGTTTACGCACGACCCTAAGGCGTGTCCCGTATATCTAAGTCGGCTCGACCCGAGACTTGTACTAGTGCGACCGCGCCGTCACCGCGGTTTCGATGCCGCGTCTTGTACACCGATGCGGTACCCTGGCCAAGAGACGTGGGCTCGCGTTCAGTTCGAGAAAAACGCCGCACGTTACAAATCCTGAGAGAATCCATCACATCAATCACTTCATTTGTCAAAAGTACACTCATTACTCTCCCCATTCCCAAGTATATAAAGGCCATCCCAAAAGTCAACTTTCCCATCACCTCACCATCCTCTCTCCCATCACTTCTCTTACACCTCTCTCTCTCATTTTTCAAGCTCCTCTCTCCAAGCAACCCACGCCCATGGCTTCTAAGAGGAGAAGCTAGTGTGGCCCACCTTCCTAACTCTTATCTCCACCACCCATGATCCATCTCAACCGTTGAAGTTTATCCATTGGGGTTCTAGCATACTTTGGTGAAAGAAGGAGGAGAAGATCATAAGTGGGTTCTTCTCTCTCTCTCTCATTTTTTTTTGTGTGATGTGTGGCCCACTCGGATGGACCCCACCTTGATGTATGCCTTATCCAAAACGTCCAAATCATATGGACCATACCCCCCCTTTGGTGATAGGAAAACACAAATATTTAATTGATCTAAGTCAAGTGGGCCACATCCACGTGGGACCCACCAGCCGTGGTCCCCACACATGGGACCCATTTTGATAAAATGTCCACGTCCCTGGCTGCTGGACGTGGCCTGAAGCATGAACAGGCAGTGGGTTCTACTCACTGCAACAAAAAAAAAATCATTCCTTTAGCCTTTTTAGGTGGGCCACTCATGCAAGCCCCACCTTGATATATAAGTTTAATCAATGCCGTCCAACCCATTCCCAAGCTCATTTTAGGCGTTGAGCTGAAAAATGAAGTCAATTCGACTATCTGGCAGGCCATAGCTTAGAAAACAATAGTTTTCACCGTTAAAATGCACTCTGATCTTTCTACACCCCAAAATATATTGAATATTAGGTTGTTTGGTCTGTCTCATGCCGTAAAATCCAATGGTTAGGATGGATTTACCTGATACGGGCCCCACTTGCGAAAAACCATGAGAAAACCAATTTTAAAAAAAAAACAATACGTGCAGCAGCCCTACCGCTTACGTCCAGCGGACGTGCAGCAGGCGCTGTGCGCCGTGGATGGACGAGCAGGGACCATGGGTCCTAACCGTGGGCCCCACCGTGATGTGTGAGGAAATCCACTCCGTGCTTTTTGATGGGCCCCTTTGGGACAGTGGGCCCTCCCAAAATCAATCACATGTGGAGCTCAGGTGGCCCACATCACAGGAAACAATGTGAATTAAACGTCTACCATTGGAACCCCTTTTTGTGGTCCAGAAGTTTTGGATCCTTATGAAATTTGTTTTTCCTCCTCATCAGGGTCTGTGTGACCTTATTAACAGACTGGGTGGCAGATAAACGTTGTGGTAGGCCCCACAGTGATGCATGTATTTTATTCGCACCGTCCACGGCATAGGACGGTGGAACCACCATGGTTTATGTGTTTATCCACGCCGTCCGCCGTCCCTGGACGGTGGGACCACCCCACGTGTGGGGTTGATATGTGTACGTGTGTGTGTGTGTGTGTATTATATTGTATATATTATATATAGATTATTATATTAATATATATATATATATATATATATATGATGGTGGGCCTTCATGGGACCCACCATAATGAATGTGTTGCATCCAAGCTGTCCATCCATTTTGAAAGCTCATTTCATGGCGTGAGCTAAAGAATGAGTCAAATCCATAGCTCATGTGGACCCCGCCCATAATATATGTGTTGCGTCCAAACCGTCCAACCATTTGGCAAGCTTGTCTTAACAGGCTTGAGACAAATATATATATATATATATATATATATATATATATATATATATATATATATATATATATATATATATATATATAAGTCAGATCTAAAGTTCAAGTGGACCCCACCATTTAAGGTAGTGGACAATGACGTCCACCGTTAAAAATTTCTAAGGGCCATGGGAGTTTCCTATTAAGTTGATATTTGTTCCACTTCACCTATCATTACGTTAATTTATGAACATGTTGGATTGGAAACATATGTTATGGTGGGCCTTAGGAACTTAAATAGTGGAAATCATTATCACCACTTTTATTTGGGTGTGGCCCATTTGATATACATAGGGCCCATTGGTGTGGCCCATTTGATGTACGTAAGACCATGTGAGGAGGCCCATCTTGATGTATTGTGGCCCGTCCAATATTGGGGCCCACCTTAATGTATAGGAGGCCCACTTTGATGTATTTTGTGGTCCATTCGAGGTGCCCATCTTGATGCATGCACTCCTTATCACATCGTCCAGCAGCTACTGGATGGTGGAGCCCTCCTTACTATATGATATTATATGTGTTGAATAAGCATACCGTCCATATGCAGTGTGGGCTAGCATGATGTATTTATTTATCCTCACCGCCCAATCTCTGGCCGTGGGATGTGGAACCCGTGTGACATATGTATTCCGTTCCATGCAGTCCATCTGTGTGAAGCCCATCTTGATGCATCCGTTGTACACATGGATCCCACATGATATGTGTTTTTATATCCGTACTGTCCAACTATTTGGATGGGATGCACCATGATGTATTTTTATCCACGCCATCCAGGGCAGGCACCCCATTATGATATATATCAGGGCCCATGAGTTGAGGCCCATTGAGATGTATTCAAAGCCCATTTGGTAATGCCCATTGTAATGTATTTGGAACCCGTGAACAGAGCCCACCTCATATGTTCCACCCTAACCGTACAGGTCATATAGGGTCAGCCTCGATGTATGTTTTATTCACACCGTCAGTGGGATGTGTGACCCACTAGATGTATACATTCTATATCCACACTAACCAGCTGGTGGGGGCCCATCTACTACATGTGCAGGGCCCACCTATTGTGCATTTGTGCGGCCCATTGATGCCACCCACTTGATGTGCATGAGCCCCATTAGTGCGGCTCATTGATGCAAGGCCCATTAGGATATGTTAGAGGCCCATGGTTGAGGCCCATTAGGATGTGTTTATGGCCCATTTGGTAAGGCCCACAGAGATGTATTTTCGGCCCATGGGTCGAGGCCCATTGAGACGTATTTTCGGCCCGTATGCCGTGTTCCATTATGACATGTTTTCAACCCAGTTATCGAGGCCCAACTTGATGTGTATAAGGCCCATTAGTGCGGCTCATTAATGCGGCCCACTTGTTGGATTGACGCCCATTAATGCGGCCTAATGATGCGACCCATCGTGATGTGCATATTAGGCTAATGGTGTGGCCCAATGTATCGATCCACCATGATGTGTAGGCCCACGTACCGCATGTGTAAGGCCCACCTGTGATGACTATTTGTGGCCACCTATTCGATATTTGGGCCCACCTTATGTTTGACTCTACATGGGCCAATACTTGGGAGCAATGTTGGTTGAATATCCATGTTGATGGGCAATGACGGTTAGATGTTCTCATTATAACCTTCCCTTAGGCCTTGTTAGGCCCATTCTCTTTATGGGTTAACCCAAATAAGTGGGCCCCATTCGCCATAGACAGATGGCTCCATGCTATCGGATTGATATAACCACGGCCGAGAGCCAATCTTTACATTATTGTTGATTAGTTGCCCATCTATGGACCCCGCCTTGTTTATACATGTTGATTATCGGTACCGATTATCGAGGTCGATCCCGAGTGTTGATTCTGAGTATTGAGGCCGAATATCGAGGCCGATTGTTGAGGCCCAATGCGATGTATATGCGGTCCGTATTTGAGGACTGTTGTGATGTGCATTCAGGCCGTGTTTAAGGCCTAATATGATGTATATGAGGCCTATGCGATGAGGCCCATAGGGATGCATTTAAGGACCAGGCTATGGAGCCCATTATGATGTATGTTAGGCCCATGAGAAAGGCCCATTGTGATGTATTCATGTCCCATGATGCATGGCCCATTCGATGTATTTGAGACCCATGTGTAGGGCCCACATGCCATGTATTTGAGGCCCATGAGCAGGGCTCGCCTATTGTGTATGTGTGTCCCTTGAGTAAGGCCCACTGTGTTGCATATCAGGCCTTTGTGTGAGGCCGTGGGCCCATTATATATTTGGATTTATGTGGGTCATTTCTTGGGGGCAATGTTGGTTAAATGTCCATATTGTTGCGGTCGATTGTCGATACCGGTTGTTGATACCGGTTATGAGTATGTGACAGCATAGCATCATGATACATGCCCATATGCATCATCTGCATGTTTGTTATGAGATGTGGTTGATCATTACATATGTCATTGAGCATGTTGTTATGAGACTCCCTAATAGGCGGAGGTTATCTCACATGTGCACGCGGTATGCGTAGGATTGATGCATGACTGGATTGTATGACTCATGCATCTCGCATTATGATTACTGTACGCCCTAGCGACATCAAGGTCGTAGCCTCCACAGACATATCGTGGATGGCCAAATGGGACACCGAAAATGTTTGGTTCTAGCATATGGGCGCCATAGATGTCCCTGGGTGAAAATTTTTAAACCTCGGTGGCCAGGAGATGCCCCAATGTCAAGACCGAGTGGATACATGAGCGCCCGAGTGCCGAATACCAGGAGGTCACGTCTCTCACTGTGTCGTCGGTTGGGAGGGGGTGTGGCCTTACCCGCCCGAGGGTAGGGGGCAATACTAGGCTAAGTTTGACTAGTTCGTGAATGGGTCCGCTATCGACGTTCCAGATAGGTATTGACAGACTATTGGCCAGACGGATAGTGAGGTCTCTTACACTCACTTGGACTGTGCGGCTAGGACAGCGACAATGCCATTTGGAGTGTACTAAATCCCGGTGATGATCCTAGAGATGAACTGTACTGATATGTGGGTTTAGTGAGCAGGAGTTGCATACTCATTCATGCATTCATTTCATTCACTATCCACTCGGACTGGTGGTGCGCAACTATTTGTTACGTGTACCTTCGCAATGGCCAGGATTTCGGTTGGGGCGCGTGACTAACTTGAGATCAGGAGTTTACCACATTGAGTCTGACTATCTAAATTTAGGTATGGGACTGGTTTGGATAGGAGTCCCTTGTGATGGACCCCATAGCCTGCGATACTACGTACTATCATCCCGACTTCACACTCCAGTATGGTCATTCCATTCGCACTGCATATTGCATGACATTCGCGGCATATGGCATCTTGAGTTATTATGTCTCTACATTTATATAGTTTAGGTATAGCTGACGCTATTTGTGTGTTGCTCATCAGGGATGTATATTCCATTGCATCCTCTGCATTTGATATTTGGCTCTCTTGGACTCCTCATTTACATAGTTGATTTGTATTTCATATTCTAATGTTGAATGACTCCTGATCTTGTCAGTATTTCTGTTTACTCTGATAATTCATGATCTCATTAGTATTTCTGCTTATTCCGACATTGTACGATTTATGAATTACCAGTATTTTCGGTATTGTATGACCATAACATTGTATTGAATACTTGGCACTTATCTTGTGTACACACTTACACCACCCTCTAAGCTTTTTATAAGCTTATGCACGATAGATGCGTGCAGATGATGATAGGTTGCAGCAGTGTTAAGTTTGGAGCGTGCGGCGGTCTTCTGAAGCTTGATTTTCGATTTATATATTTTCCTTTCAGCACTGTATTCAAATGTTTATATTAGTGGATATGTGATGATGATGTTGCTTTTATAATTTGGGTATACTTATGGTTATGCTTATTACGAGATAAATGTATAAAAAAAATCCTCCTTATAGGATCCCAGAATCGGAATCTGGCGTATGGACGCTAAGAGCTAAGAATGGTGTACTATGGAAGCTGTCGGCACCAGATCGACGATCGGGATTCCTGTGAATCTGATCTCTGGGTTTGGGGCGTGACAGCTTTCAACATCCATGGCTTAGACTATTCCTCCATAGTAGGGGCATGATCCTGGTGCCTTCTCTATTCCCAGCACCTTCTCTTCGTCATTGCATATGTATACTAGCCACATCTCTCTCTCTCTCTCTCTCTCTCTCTCTCTCTCTCTTTCTCTCTCTCTCTCTCATTTCGTTGAGTCATTCTATCAAATAGTTGGTGAGCAACATCAATGGCAAAGTAACCGAGTCATTGAACTAGTTCGATCCGAGTTGGATTCGAGCTGGATTTGATCCGAGTCGAGTCGAGTCGAGTTGGGGCCTGCTCGAACTCGGCTCGAACTCATTTTTTAGCTCAAAAAATTAGCTCGAACTCAGCTTCAAACCGAGTTGAATCGAGCTTTTTCGAGTCGAGTCGAGCGAGCTAACCAAGCTAGCTCGGTTCGTGTACACCCCTAACTGTAGTAATATTTTTGAGAAATCAAGCTTAAAAAATTTGTACCGTTGAAACGTTCCTGACGTCAATAGTGATGTTTACATGCCATCTATACCATTATAAACGTCATTCCTATTGAGAAGAAATGAAAACACAAATATTAGCTTAATTCAAAGCTTCTGTGGCCACACAAATATATTAACTATAGATGTTTAATCATCACGTTTTTGGCCCACCTGAGTAATTGTTACAGATCAATTTTAGCCTTATATCCTAAAATGAGAACACAAAACGGATAGATGGAGTGGATTTCCCAAAACATCACCACGACCCCACCTAAGTTCCCAGTGAATGAACTTTCTGCCAAAGGCTTTCGCAGGAAATCCGCGTCCATTAATGTGGGAAGACGGATTGCGTCCTACCCCTACCCATCTCTAGCCATGTAACATCCTTGATTTTCACTATTTTAGATTTCCAAAAATCCTTGAAATTTTTTTCGTGTAATTAACTTATAATGTCACTTAATGACCATTAGCACTCAATGTTAGTTTATACAGGGGTGGTACTAGTAAAGAACCGCACAAGTTCGATTAATCAACTGTAGGAAGCCAACAAATCCACCCGATCACTTGAGCATCAGGTATAGCCTCATGATTTACTCACATAGGACCCAAATCTAACCGACCCATCGCTAACTAATCAAGATAATCATGACTAAATTAAAGATCTAACCAAGGCCTAGTCAGATAAGACTCGGATCTTGACTAATAGACCAAATCAACCCCGTTACTCTTTTAGCCTAAAACTGACGGTTTAGAGTAATCATGACCAAATCTCCACTTTCACTAGTTATAAATAGGCCACACTATGAACATAGTTAATTCAAACCCTAATAATTGCCCACGAGAAATCTCAATACCTAATTCATACCAGAAATGCCCCGATTTCTCGATCAAGCTCTAGACCACTCGTTGGTGGGCCACTAGTCTCAAAATTATAGAGTAATGTCCGTCTTACTGGGCTCGACGTCCATCGCAGGAGTCGAACCTGATACTGTCCAGAACCACTCAACTTGAGTCAAAAGACGAGTGCATGAGAAGTGAAAATACCCTAAAGGAAGAAGCTAAAACTTAAGTGAATTGGGTCGTCCACTTTTATGTAAAGTTGAGGATTTTGGACCGTTGGTTTACGACCAAACTTCACACGTGGAGTAAGGATATTTTCCTACTCATATCCGTATAATTGTGGCCCCGATCGACCATCGGTGACCATTGAACAGACTTCTAGTCATATTTGTCGATCGGCGCATCTAAATGGCGGGCTGATTATGTCCATACGTAGATAATCGTTAGGACTAACTATCCTATGGTGTATATCAATATGTACACCCCATAGTGGGCCCTATAGCTTAGAAAGACCCTCCCGTAGGTCTAGTATAGTAAAAACCTAAACCTTGGGGCCATTTACACCAAATCTAGCATTATAAAAGGGGCTTATTTGGGCACCCCCTCTCCCCATACTATTTTGCCCTAGAGAAAAGAAAGAGAGAAAGAGGAAGAGAAGAAGAGAGAATAGGGTGGGAGAGGCTTTAGTGCTCTCTTTCATCGGTCAACTCTAATCAAGTCCTAGCGTCGATCATTTCCGTTTACCGAATCCGCCTCATTCGCGATTAGAAGGTAAGAAACAAAACCTACTCCCCAACCTAGGTTTTTCTAAAATAAATTGCATGAATCTTACCTAATTACTTCTAAATTGATATAAGAATCATTTTCTCCAATTTTCTAACCCAAGGAGCGCCATGAGTTGGGCGAAACATCACAAGGTGCGGACTATTATCCTTAGGTGGCCTAACACCAATTTTAGTATGAGTCTAATGATTTTGATTGCTTGGATGATGCATCTGGAGAATCTAAAGAAAACCTAGGAATTGCTTGGTTTGTTTGGGATTGTATGGAATTGTACATCTTGTTTGATTTTCTCATATGATGTTGTTCTTGCCTCTCACATGATTTGGTACAAATGGATGATTACATGTTTGTCTTGTTTGATTTCTCATATGATGTTGCCTTATGGCATGTATAATTTATTGATTCTTGTGTATTTTGGTTCTATGAGATGTAGGAAGTGCTTAACTTCCTCACTAACCCACACAACACACATACACCTTTGTTTATGATATTGTTAGCTTCGTTTGCTAGGAGAATCTGAATTGTATGTTGAGAAGTATGAGAACATAACGTTGTTTATGCTAGTTGATAACCCTGTTAGTTGGCATGTTATGCATCACCATCCAAACCCTTGGGTTGGTCAGGAATATGAGGAGAGCGAAGGTGGTCCCGTTGGTAGTACTATCTTGAGGCTAAACCCATGGATTTGAGCGAGTGCGCGTGGGCGACAGTAGTTAGACTACATTGATTGCTCGCACCCGATGCCGTCTGTCACGTACTTACCTAAATTGTGCAGTCTAGTCTACTGGCTGACCAACCTTATTTGTAAACCCTGTTTGCTTATATATGTATGGAACCTAGAACACCCTACAACCGATGTAACCCATCGATAACCACTTGAAGCTGATCCACCGCCTTGTGAGCCGGCCATGGTGGAATGGGACACTGTGTCTGAGATGTTGGCCTACATTAGGGTGACGAGCCTTCCCGTAGTGACCGCGAGTAATCTCTTTTCTCAGTACTCCCCATGTGCTTGAAGTTGAGGATGAAAAACCTGACGAGATCAAGGATCGCGGTGCCCTGGCCTCGCACGTTGAGGGGCCCTGACATCGTAACTAGTTGAGGGCATTGATATGTGGGGTGTATCAGTTTTTCCAACCTGCTGGATGAATGGAATTAATTAATAACTTGGCTAACATTAGCATCGCATCGCACCAGTTAAGTTAGCAACTCGGCAGTCGAGGTCGCATTGAGGGAGTGTTGGTCATACGCAATCGTTAGACGGTGTCGCTTGAGGGAGTGTTATGGTGAGGGCATGCATCATATCATGTATTATGCATATACATTAATAAGATTAGTCAGGTGTTTATGAATGATTGCCTTTCATTAAGTTCATAATATAATTGATGCTTGTTACAACTTAAGACTAATAACACCCACTGAGTTGATCACTCACTCCCACTCTAGGACAGTATTTTAAAATACCAACCAGACTCTTCAATAGCTGCAGGTAGTGATGAGTTCGAGGAGCCAAGTGACGCTGGCATTGACGAGGAGGACGAGCTGTCCTACTTCCAGTTGTTGATGGGCGGTTTGCTATAAATTAATAGCCTATTTTGGATTGCTGAGTGGTGGACTCAACGCAACATTCTTTTGGACAAATCATTTTTTTGCATTTTTGCCTGGGCAACGCCTCATGCGACCCATGGTTATATCTTTTGAACTTGTATGTATTTAGTTTTCCTTTATTTCAGTGGACTGGTTATGATTGTGATTCATGTTTCAAGTGATTCCTTATAGCTCATTAAACCTGATTAAACGCAACAGTAAAATAAGTTATAAGTGATACCCGAGAACTTGGGAGTCGAGTGTGTCCACGACTCCCAAATTTTAGGGCGTTTCAATCTAGGAACGATCAGTTTTGTGGGCGGGGCCACCGTGATGTATCTGTTTATCCACTTCGTCCATCCCTTCTCTCTGGTATCATTTCAAGGTGTGTGCACAAAAACGAGGCAGATCCATTGCTCAAGTGGACCACGACGAATGATAAGCTTAGTTATGTTAAATGCACAAAGCATTAAATGTAAGTTGCATTAAATGCAAGAGCCATATGCATGTGGTGTGGTCCACTTGAGTGTTGGATCTGCCTTAAGATGATCTAAGAGAAGGGATGGACAGCGTGGATAAACATATCATCACAGCAGGGCCACCCATAGAACTAACAGTTCGTGGCTAGAGACCGGATGCACTCCGTGCCTGTTAATGTGAATGGGGTATCCACAGAAAATCTAACTGGTCGGATGATCTTAGCCGTTGATGACGCCTACATTGCCCCATCTTTGGGACCTTCGCTTAGCTGCAACTTGTAATGTCGACGGCTGTTTGTAGGGTTGTCAATGGGTACTTGGCCCGTGTAATGGACCCAAACCTGTTAAACAAGCTCGGGTCCTCTTTTGGACTAGGGGTGCACATCGAACTGGTAGAACCGTGGAATCGGACCGGAACCGATTAAACGATCCGGTTTGGTCCGGTTCTAGAGTGCACCGGTTCTGATTCCGGTTCCAAAAATCAAAGAACCATTGGATATGGTTCGGTTCCGGTTTAGGGGCATGTAGAACCGAACCGTGATCCGAACAGTGGACTGGAATAGTGGACCCAAAACTTGGATCCAAACTGTGGATCCAAACTTATGATTTTTTTATTTTTTTATTTTTTAAGAAAAAAAAACCCTAAAGTCTCTCTCTCTCTCTCTCTCTCTCTCTCTCTCTCTCTCCTTACGAAGGTTTCAACTATAGGAGACATTACCTCCACTGTTTCATGTGATGCAGTCTCTGGATGGATGGTAGATATGAATGCATCTCATACCAATTGACTTGATTTTAAAAAGCCCAGAACCGTGGAACCAATCTGGAATCAAACCGGTTTTCACGGTCTAGTTCCGTTTCGGTTCGAGGGTGTTGCGGTCCGGTTCCGGTTCCGAAAATCCTAGAACTATTAGGAACGGTTCGATTCTGGTTTCACCCTAGAACCGGACCAATCTGACCTGCGTGCACCCCTATTTTGGACCCGCTCACAGACTGGTTCCGGTCTCACATTTTTGAACTGAGTTGAGTTGGGTCAAGTTAGTTTTTATAATATTATCATATGCATTAAATATAAATTAACTATTCTAACAATGAAGTGAGTTTTCAAACCGTGCGAATGTAAAAGAGACTTTTTTAAAATAATAATAATAAAAATAAATAAAATCCAATTGTATTCCAAATTGAAGCATAGGAACGAATGTAAAAGAGAGCCTTGTTTTTTTTTTTTTTCCTGGGGGGGGTTGTTAGTACACACCCCACTGCCAGATCACACTTAACTGTTAGCCACCCCTACTAGGGAATCAATACCAAAAGACCTCAACGTAAAAGAGAGCCTGTTTACACACCATGCATGCCTCAAAATGGCACCTGTACTGTGTGATCTACCGATCCACCTGCGACTATGTAAATGTTCTTATTTGTCTAACCCAACTTAAAGCATAGATCCAAACACTTAATAGATATTAATTCTTCAAAAAAGTGGTCCAGGCTCTTCTTTTTTCATTTTCTTTTTTTACATGCACTCACATCCCACATATGGTGCTCATACACTCACAACACACTGATTTTTAACCGTAATGGGTACTCAAACTCATGACCTCATGTTGAAACTCTTATATATACATGAGGCTACCACAGCAGCATGAGTAAAGACCCAAGGCTCATCAGGACCCAAACTTGGTTAACCTAACATGTACTATAGACCTTGGAAAGACTTGGGCATGAGTACTATAGGACCCAACCTGTTGTACAGCCCTAGATATTTGGTGCAGGAGTGTTAAAATTTAAAATTGGCTTAATATTTCTTAGTGGAAATAAGGATTTTTGGTTGACAAGTTTTGATGGGGAATAAGAAGAGTTTTAAATTATGTTTGGTTCAAGCTACGATTTTTCTTGGAAAATACTGTACTTTGGTGGGTCACAGCATCTCTATCGCATATATTGCGCCTTTAACCGACCATGACTTGACCATTACTTTAAAGATAGCTCCAGCTATCGATTAGTGGAAAAACAGGCTAGTTTGATTATTCGTATTGGAAAATGTCATCTCATTGATTTGCATTCTCCATGACTATCCCATTTTTGATTACCCATCTCTATGGAAAAAATCACTTTATCCCCATCTAATCAATGTCTTTGAAATGGACTATCCATATAGGTTACATTGGAGATAGTCCAACAGGGACCATCATGTGGGGCCCATCGATCTCAAAAGTCAAGTCATGGGATTATCCTAACCAATCTATTATCAATGGTTATGAAAATGAGCAGTCCATATTGATTATACTAAAAACAGGTCTAGCCATTGATTTGGATCATCCATGATGTTGCTCTACCTTTGATTATCCTTTGCTTGTAAAATCACTCTTGATCTAATGATCCCACCCATCTTATCAATACACAGGAATGGATGGTCCTATTTATTATTGTATAAAAGGTTTGATCAGCAATCCAGAGCATAAATCATGTGTGCCACATCTCTATTGAAGATTCATACCAAAAAGTTATTTTGATAGAGGATCTTAGGCATCCGATCAACAACTTAAAATGGGGGACAATATTTATTATATAGAATATGGTCCTATTTATTAACCATCACATAGGTCCATCCTACTTAAAAATTACTTTAGTCAAATTATGCTAACCATCTGAGTAATGGCTTGAAAAATGGACGATTGATGTTGATTTGGACCTTACATTATGTAGGATCCACCTTTGATTTCCCTTTTAAAACTCACTTTTATTGCATGATTATAACCATCTAATCAATGGGTTAAAACCTGACACTTTTTGCAATGGTTAGGTAATCATTCCCCAAAATTTTGGAGAGAATCATTTCCAGCTAACAGCTAAGGCGTGAATATTGGAAATATGTTGGAGAATGGGATTCCAAATGAATAACATAACACAGTTAATGAGACAAAACAAATGTGTTTTCAGTGAGACTTAGGAATTCTAAGCCAAGACAACCTTACCTCACCAACCAAACAGCCTCAAGAGATTTCGTATCAATGGCTAGGAATGCCCAATCAAGTGATTCTTGTTATTTGGGTAAGCCCTATCCATGGTAGGGCCCAATAGATAAGCGCCTTAGATCTCACAAATGAGACGTTTTGTTGTCTCTGTGCCTTTATACCATCTTTACGCCCATCTAAAATACTATTCATCATCCATTTCTCCTTCCTTGACTCTTCCATACATCCGTTGTCTCTTGATTTCACAAGTGGCTCAATTCAAACCGAATGTCTATGACCTCAAGCGCTAAGGTAGGCAAATATGTCAAAATCAATTGTATTTGACCAAAATCAAATAAAATCAGTCGCCTATTCAAGCACTTGCACCATGTTTAAAATTATCAAGTGATTATTAGATGATAGGGTTCATCCTCTAAAGATGGGTTGCACCTTTACCTTCCGTATGAAAGGATTTTTCAATGCAAATAAAATATAACATAAATTCTTACAATCAGTCGCGAGAATTGCAAAACGCCTTTCTGAATAGAAAGCTTGCTTGATACTTAAATTGAATCCAATATATAAGCGTAAACCCAAATTACAACTAAAGTTAACAACTACTTGATTATTGATACTTGTTATTACGACTGATTATACTAAGGAATGTAAACGACTGATATTGATAATGATAATGCTAATCAAGGAGCACAAAATAATTAAAAAATAAATTTGATTTGGTTTGATTGGTATGAGACAACTTCTTCTAGTAACTTCTTTCATTATTTATAGCATTAAATCGATCATCTATATGCTTCCCACATCCTGACAGTTATCATAATCATTTTAGCACTACTTGCCTTCCTTGTCACTTGTCTTGATAACCGCTCTGGCACATTGACCTTTCGCTCAACCACCCTCACTTAATGGATGACATGACGCTGCTTGACATGTTAAAGCATAACCTAGTAGGTTCCATTCACACATGTTAGACTAGAACATGTTTCTTGGAACAAATTGCCCTCTCTCTCTCTCTCTCTCTCTCTCTCTCTCTCTCTTCTTGGGACAATCTTTCATCCCATCACAACCATTGATGAAAATCAACCATTGACACAGAATGTGGTAATTATACATTCCTAGCATGGTTGGACCATAAGAAGGCCAAATGAAAGTGGAAGTAGTCCATCATATCCGAGCCAGTTCTATGTAGGGCATAACGTAATTGGGCCCTAGGTGCATCCAGTCCAACAAAATTTAATTTGGATATGAAGAAAGTGTTGTTTGAAGTGTGAACTGTAAATCAACCATGACTTTTGATTCGATTATCATTATGGGATGCACAAGCTTTCAATCTTTACCGTAACGAGCGATCCACAATTAACTAACCCATTAAGTGGGTTGCATGCATCCATTTCATGAGAAAACACACAATTTCAGTTTGAAAACAAAATTTTAGAAAAAAAATATTATTTTTAATAATTTCGATTTTTGTCATATTTCCTTATTTTAAAAGTAGATTTTCATCTTTTTTAGAAATGACTTGTAATCATGCTAGGACTCCTCTAATAATGTTTATCTGGACTTTATATTTTTCACAAATTAGGTTTTAGATGAGTTTTACTATTTTGGGTAACTTTTGTTAGGACTAGAATTTTGCTATTTTTGCTAGTTACAAATTAAAATTTTATTTTTCTTTATAATGATATAATGGAGAAATCATACATATTAGACATTATTCAATAAAAATATTTGGGTTTTATCTTGGTTGGTTTTTTTTTTTTTTTGTCTTGTGGATTAGAGAATGATAATGAATACCTACCGTTGAACCCACTAGGCCATTGTCATGTGACCCACTGTAATTTTTTCGAGAAATCCACTACCGCCATCAGTTTTTCCATCTCATTTTACTCAGTGTGTCCAAATACAGTGAAGATCAAATACTCAGGTAGGCCACACAATTAGAAAAAGTATCATTAACATTTAACCCCACATTGGAAGGTAGGAGCTCAAAAAATCAAAGTGTCCCACCATAATGTTTCGAGAAATCCACCCTACCCACCATTTTTAATTATTGGCTCATTTTAAGCTGTGGTCCCAAATATGAGGTAGATCCACCACTCAAGTGGGTCATGCTAATTGAAACAGTGGTATTGAACCTCCCTTTTGAAATAGTCATGAGGTTCACATTTAATTACTTTTTGAAATGTGCGCCTGTACACCTGTTTCTCGTATGATCTTATGAGGTAGGAATTACCTAATAACCAGTTTAGATGGCATATAATCATATATAGTGGGCCTTAGAAATATTTCAATGGTGGTCATTGAATCTCCATCTTTTCCTTCAATGTAGCTCAGTTAAGCCTTTGATTTACCTTGTCTTTGGGTTCACTTCCTAACATGACATGGTAAAATAAATGTACATAGTAGATTTCTAAGAAACATCATGGTGGGCCCTGGGCACGTGGAGTTAGGTTTAACCAACAAGCCACGTCCCGCAACGTCAGGGTACTAACGTGTTTTCTCAAGCCCTTACCGCAGACCCACTTGGATAGATGTGTTGTATATCCATGCCGTCCATCTTTTTTATATCCATGCGGTCCATCTATTTTTCCAGCTCATTTCAGAGCATAAGCATAAAAATAAAGCAGATCCAACTCTGAATTTGACCACCCCACAGGAAACATGATAATTGAACGCTTGCCATTAAAAAATTCTTGGGGGCCACAAAAGTTTTGGATCAAGCTGATATTTGTATTTTTCCTCTCATTTTGGTCTACCTGATGCTATCAATGCAATATGTTAGATGGAAAATAATCATTACAGTAGGCATTAGGAAATTTTCAACCGTAGCATTGAATGACCACTGTTTCCTGTGGTGAGCCACCTGAGATTTGGAATGGCTTACTTTTGGGCCAGTACATAAAATGATATGGAAAATTGGATGGACAGAGTAGATATATAACCCATACATTATGGTGGGCTCCACTTTCACCGCATTGCTGGATTGGGGGTTTCAATAACCCAACGTCAGGTGTTTTACCGAACATACTTTCCAAACATGTTTATCTCCTAATTAAGTTGAAACCAAGGTAAGTTACTGTTGGAATAAGTAACTTATTTAAAGTAACTTATCATCCAAACGTGACTTAAATAAATGCAAAGCATGTATCAAATACCAACAACCAAACCGCCTGGCGTCTAAATATGGTATCTTATATGCATGCACATATATTTATGCATGTATGGAGAGATGGGATGCGGTCAACCTCGAGCAGCATCAGTTCAAAGGTTCTCACGGTGAGATGCTTTCATTCCCGGGTGGTAACTTTTGGCTGCTAGAAGTTACACTAGTCGATGCTGTCAGAGTGCCGTCACTCATGAAGCTGATTGGATAATTGGGGGGCAAATCAGTTAAGTAGCCTGGCTTTGACGTGACGGTGCCCACTTCAATGTGTCCCTGCAGCATGGCCATCACCTGTGACATGGGCGGCCGTAGTGATGGTGATGCCTGGATACATAGAAGACCAATGCCGATCATCCGAGCTGCCTCTTCTGCATCGAAGTTGGATAGTGTTGGATCAACCAGTTCCAATGCGCGGTTGTTTTCATGGAGATGCCAAGCCTACAAGGTCATAGAATGGATTGGATACAACCAAAAACATTAAAATAAAAAAATTAAAAATTAAAAAAAATTAAAAAATGAGAAACGAGATGTGGGTCACTTATGCTGATGCCCCACCATCTAGAATCTTGATGATCTGGCCCAAAAATCTGGCTGGACGGCCTATCACGTGGACCAACTTGTATGTTGAATACAGCCTGTTGGTAATTTTCTTTTAAATGTCCATTTTATCTTTCTGGGCACAAGGGTGGCCTACCTGATGAGTGGACAGACCACATTTTCAGGCCATGGAAGTTTGTGATGAGATCCACCTGATGAATGGTGTGAATATTGCATAGGTGCCGCCCTTTTGGCATGGATATGCAATTTTGTGCTTCTCACAATCCGAAAAACAACTGAGAATCCATTACCAATTTGGAAAGTTCTGAAACAACCCCGTGCTTCTGAATTTCTGATGGTTGTTTCAGAATCAATCTCAAGCAAATCGAGATTGATTGCCGCTACATACAAAACAATAAAGTGGATGCTTAAACATGAAAAATGAAGAATTTCAGTGTGCAAAAAGAGAATAGAGTCAAACATGCTACCCGCTGAATGATCCAGGGTTCGGGACTGTTGATTGTCACCCAAACGAGGAGAATGCCGTGAGACTGGGGATAGCAGTGGGAGAGTGCTATTCCTGACTTTAGGTGGTTCTCGTGTTCTCTCTTGTTTCTTGTACTTCTAGTGATGGGTTTGCTAATACCTTTTAGAAAGACTCTAATCGACCATCCTAATTGTCAGATCAATACTCCTAACCGTCTTACAAAATAAGCAACATTAATAATAGCAGTACTAATACAAATCAAACTGTTTTTAGAAGTTTGATTAACAAGCCGGTCTAAGGATTACTAGGATCTCCACCATGGACAGCTAGGTTCAAGAGGGCTTCATGGCCATCGATCCAAGTCCGCAACAGAGAAATTTACTAATTCACAAGCTAAGTAGGGAATGCTTGAGTTCCACTTTCCACCTTGAAAGGCTATTGTTTAACTTAGTAGAAATTGTTAATGGATTGCTAATCGTTATTCTATATTTCAAGATTTTGGAATTTTACAGCATATATATATATATATATATATATATATATATATATGAAAATTTTATTAAATGAGGGAAGGATCATTACACACTCGGGTGGGACCCCACAAAAAGGTTGGGGGCCAACCTATCATGTAAACCATATACAAAAGCAACAGGGAGCACAAGCCTATGGAAGAAACAATACAGTGCCCATATTGGAAAATGTCTGCCGTGTTTGTTGGATGGATATTTCAAGAGACCCGTATTGGTAGTTTAGAATGCATGTGTGCCCCAAGTAGTTATTTAAGGTTATTCTTGGATGCACTCTGTTGTCGCTGCTATTTTCAGCTCTATATGTATGTAGGCGTTCCAGGATTGAAATTGCAGCTTCAATTCAAACCAAAATACAATGACCCCAAGCATCAAGATAGGCAGACCGTAGTGTATGACCAAGATCTAATGAGATCGATTGCCTATTCAGCCACAACATTACCATTGTTCTTGGATATTTGTTTGGGAGCCAAAACGTCAAAAGTCAACTCGTTACTAAAGTTAGCTGACCTTGAGCTCTTAAATAAGTGTTTTTTGTCTCATTTTTCTAACTACCAGAGAATTTTCGGATTCTCAAGAGTATTTTCCAAAATGAAAGAATTGACCGTAAGCCTTTGTTTCCTATTTATGTTAGTAGGAAAATTAAATGTCATACCCATTCGACGAGATACATATTCTCTGGATACACGTTCTCACATGGGTTTGGCCTTCCGCTTACAATCTCCAGAGCAACGACTCCGAATCCAAATATATCAGCCTTCTCCGTCAGATGCCCACGCATGGCGTACTCTGGTGCGATGTAGCCGCTTCCAGAATAACAAGATAGCAGTTTGAGGCACTCCAATATAAACCAACATCCCGTAATAAGAAATTTAGGCTGTGTTCGGATGCTCAATTGACTTGCATTGCAATAATTAAAAATCAAATTGGAAAATTACCAAACTGTGCAACCCCACTCCATTCATAATGACAAATCAACCCCTAGATTGAAATCATGAAATGGAACTTCTGCTTCAGTCCTGGTCTCTACATTGAGTTGGATTATTGCAATTTTGTTCAATGAAGCATCCAAACATGACCTTTAGAAATGAAGGAGAACGGGAAGTTTCAACAATGCTTACACTGTCCCTGCGACACGGGTACTGATGTGGGACATCTTGTCATCGTAGAGCTTGGCCAAACCAAAATCTGATATCTTTGGATTGAGATTAGCATCAAGCAGAATATTACTGGCTTTGACATCCCTATGAACAATGCGGGGCCTGGATTCCTCGTGAAGGTAAGCAAGACCTCTTGCTGTCCCCAAGCATATCTCAAAGCGTGTATGCCAATCCAGATGCAAGTTACTCTCTCCTGCAAGAAAATGGCAGCCATTAGCATTGAAATGTAGTACAATTACGCTCTCCTACAGATACATGCGACGGTGGGATTTTGTATTGTACTCTGCGTCACATGTGCCACTGCTGGCATGTGGGTTTGAGGTCCAGGTCGTTCCTTAGTTGCGGCCCATCTTGTATGTGTAGTGGTCAGAAAACAAGCCAGTCTAATCATCAAATGGGCTACTATACAGTCATGGTTTAATGTGAAATTTAGAGACGGAGGAATTGCTTGTTTTTCTATTAATTATTATGGTGTATAAATACAGAGGGAATGGCTCCCAATATGAAAGAAATACATTGAGGAAGAATTAAATCTCAGAGAATATGGAAGGATATTGAGTCTTTCCTAACATACATGGAGGAAGATTAATTCTTTCCAATGAAGGATATCAAACCATTCATAATATCCTCCCTCGAGTTCAAGCATGGAGATCTGTAACACCCAATTTGTGAAGAAGATGATGACGGAGTCTCGACCAATAGCTTTGGTGAAGATCTCTCCAAGTTGTTGATTGGTAGGCATGTAAGAATTGCAGTAGTAATCTTTTTTGGGTCAAGATAACAATCAATCTCGATATGTTTAGTCTATTTGTGAAAAACAAGACTTGGGACAATATGAAGGGCAGCTTGATTGTCACAATGAAGCTGCATCAGTTGAGGGTGGTGGACATCAAGATCTTAAAGTAGTTATTTAAGCCAAATAAGTTCACGAGTTGCATTGGCCATGTCATGATATTTAGCTTCAGTGGACGATCTTAAAACTGTCAGCTATTTTTATTTCCAAGAAACAGGGCATTGGCCAAGCATTATTAACTTGTTGTGGATCAACGTGCTTGGAGTAATTGAACCGATCAGAGTACAATAAGAATATAGTTGGAGGGAATTGCTAGAAGGAAGAATGATTCTCTTGCTAGGAGAGGATTTGAGATCTCGAAATACTCGAATGGCCGTGTGATAATAAAGTTAGTGTGCATTGTGCATGAACTAACTTAGGATGTTGACCATAGAAATGATGTCGGGGCGAGCTAGTGACGGTTAAATGAAATATCCAATGAGTTGATGATATGTAGTGGGATCTGGAAGAGGTGTGCCATGGTCTTCAATTAAGTGCAAATTTTGCTCCATGTGGAAAGTGGCAGGTCGAGCCCCAACATGGCCACTATCTTTAAGGAAGGATATGAAAAGTATACTTTCTCTGATTTAGTAAAATGTCTTTCTGTGAGTGAGGCCGAGATCTTTACCATGAAACTTACTATGAATAAATGCCTCTAAAACAGTGATGACAATGGGGTCACTTCCTATCAAGATAATATTGTCAACATTTGAACAGACTATTTGTAGTTATAGGAGGTTGAAGACGTCCTCCTACTGGTTCCTTCCCTCATGCCAACGTTAAATCCCACGTGTGACCTGTCATGGGGGGCTGAGTCAAAGGATAAGGCTGAGTAGGGACTCTTGTAAGTTGTTCGTCTGCCCTACCTGCCAACTGGATCGCTTCATATACGTTCCTGACCGGATGCATTTGAACTCGGTCCTGGATGTTCAATTGTAACCCACTTATAAATTGTGTTACCAACTACGATTCGGTTTCTCACAGGTTATTTCGCGTTACCAACCATTAGAATTCTTCCATGTAATTTGACACGATTTGATTTTCCTTCTGGTAATTTTGATATTCCTGGAATAATACCTGCACATAATCACCATGGAGGAATCTTGATCGAAGAAAGCGTCTTATCTATGGCTATGATCGGATGAGCGCTTTGTTCTATCAGGCATGTGAGAGTTGTAATCGCTCCCAGCATGCAGAAGCACCGAATTTTAATTTGAATGCTACTGATTTCACATTTTTATATTCCGGCATGTCTATATAATCAAAATATCGTTCTACTTTGACTAACCAATCGAGAAAATCTTTTACATATAATAAGTCATTAAAATAGGGAAGTTCGGCCTTACCTATGTTGTCTCTTTTAGCACGATGTAGTCGATTGCCTCCATAGACTAGTCGTCGAGCAAAGGCGTAATCGATGTCCTCATCGCTGGAGCTCGACTTATCTAGGGTAGCCCTACGATTCACATCCGGAAGTGCCCTATGGAAATTAGGGTTGTGTCGTACAACAACCATGGGTGGCTGAGCATTGCCTTGGGCTTGGGATGGAATTAGCATATGCGCAAAATAGTCAAGGTTTGCTTATAGCCCTTGCATGGTTAACTAACTTTCCTAGTAGAAAGCTTCTTTTCTTTCCAAAAGGTAACGAACCCCTGGATCAACGTTCATGGGATTTTGGCAATTTCTTCGTCATTTGCCATTAGCCAGAGGGGAGTCCTTGCTTTAATTCCAATTGATGCAGGGATGGACATGATCAGGTCAATCATTGTCTTCCTCAGGGGATATTTACTCTCAATCCATGGAGCTTCTCTGGACTCTTCATAGAGATTCCTCGAATCCACGAGGAAAAATAGAAAATAAAAAAAAAATTCTAATAAATTCAAAAATAAATTAATTGATGATAAAAACCAATTTACATTCCTTTAAATAGTGATACAAATCTAAGAAGAAGTTTCATAATCAAACTCCAACTCAAACTCCCTAAAAACATGAGTTACTATAAATACTAAACTTAGTATTTGTAGGCGGTCATGATTCCAACTAGAATTCCTAATTTTTGCCCAAAAATAGTAAGTGTCCAATTTAGCCTAATTGCATTATTCTCCTAATTTTTCTAAGCCCTTTTCATGTTGGGCACAACTCCTAAAGTTCAAAGGATCAAGAGTTATGATCGAACTAAAACTTATTATAAATAGTAAAAATGAAATTAAAAAGGACTTTCAACCATCTATCCGATAGAATTTGCAAATCTGGCATGGACAATCCAGCGTAACATGTTGGTTAGCTTCTCCTACCTCAAAATCATATATGGTATGTTGAATAATTCATCCTGATTTGCGGGATATGCTTATTTTAAGGTTGTGACGGTCTTGATCACTTTCGCCTCCAATTGGGCCTTGTCTGATCCATCTTGGCCACGAAAGTGTCCACCAGCCACTCTACATCAATTAGCAAATTGACTCATTAACTTAAGGGCTGTTTGATTTTTAATTTCCCTGGTAAATACACGGAATTACCTGATTATTACTTACTACACCTGTTTGAAAGTCGCCGGGATTTACATTTCGAAAATCAGTCCATACAACCATTGTTATTACTGATTTAAATATGTGGGCCCCCCCATGATATATATGAGTCATCCACACCATCCATCCTTTTAAAAAATACATTTTAAGGCATGAATCCAAAAATGAGGAAAATCAAAATCTCAAGTGGACCACACCTTAGTAAACAAGATCATTAAAACGTCAATGGTTGAAAGTTGTTTTCTCCCTAGGGCCCACAGTGATGTTTATTTGTCATCCAACCTGTTAATAAGGTCACATAGTCATGAATAAACTGGAAACAAAAATATCAGTTTGATCCAAAACTTATGGGGTCCTCAAGAAGCTTTCAATGGTAGGAGTTCAATTCCCATTTTTTGGAGTGGTGTGGTCCACTTGATCTTTTGATCTGCCTCTTTTTCTTGGCTCATCCCCTAAAATGAGTTGGCTAAAGGGATGGACGGTGTGGATAATACACAAACAACAAGGTGGGCCCCACAATTTAACTTTTTTCTCCTCGAGTGACGTGAGGAGTACTATAAATGAAAGGTGGCAGTCAAATCACCTTGGAAATCCAACCGGAAATACGGAGGTAAATAATTATTACCCGTTTACCTTGAATTACCACTGTCATTAGAAATCAAACAGGACCTTAAGGTAATTTTAGTTCTTTAACTTATATTTTTTTTGTCATAAAAAGTTTGACAAATATCAAATGGGCATCCTTAGGCTAAATAACATTAAATCTAGATTTCGAAAAATCTTAAATTCTTCTGCACTCTAAAAATCCTAGTTGATTTTATTTATTTTTTTCTAAAACACCTGCAATTTTTTAAATTCTAACAAATAGTGCAACCAAACGCACCCGAAAATACACCCAGATCCATAGCTCAACCGGCAAACTGAGTCGAGATACCTCGTTTCAACACTTGAGGTGTTGGTATCGATCCCTAGCGGGGGTGGCTAACATGGAGTGTGTGTACTTACATGGGTGTGTACTGAGCTAACCAAAAAAAAAAAAAAAAAAGGCACCCGAAAATCACATGTGATACAAAAAGGCTAGTGTTGGTTTTCAAGTGTAGTTTGATGGAGAAGGGAGAAGGAAGCAACGTACCAAAGAGTGCTTGATCCAGGCTCTTGTTTTCTAGATACTCATAAACAAGGAGCCGATTAGCTCCCTTGATGCAGCATCCGTACAATTTCACCAGGTTTCGTTGTTGGACCGCAGATATAGTGGCAATCTCCGCTAGAAACTGACTCTTTCCTTGGCGAGATGTTACCGAGAGTTGCTTTACAGCCACTATCCGCCCATCGAGTAAAATGCCCTGTAGTGCAAATCAGATCTATTAGTTTTCTTGAAAGCATTTTCAATTTGGGATTTGCAGTAGTACAAAAATGTTCGAAAATTTGCCCAAAAAAAAGAGAAGGAAAATGAGCCTCAACCTAAGGAATGAATGGTTTGGATGTAATCTAGACCATTGATTTCATGTGCAGCATTAAAGATGGTTGATGACTCAAATATCTCTCAAGTTAGAACAACCCAACCATTTGATTATTGGCTTTTGTTCCATTGAATGTGAACAATAGTTGTGTTTTTTCCATGCGTCTTTTTTTAGGTTACCAATCAAAGGCTTAGGATTGTTCCATCAGGGAGTGGGCATCCCTCATCCGCAGACGGGCCCCACATGCATGCAATCGCAATACTAAGGTCAGGGACCATTCAAATCTTCTGATCATTGTAGCTTACATACAATAAAAGCAAACTGACCTTAAAAACGGGCCCAAATCCTCCCTGTCCCAGCTTATTTGCCGGACTGAAGTCTTTGGTGGCAGTCTTCAGTTCTCGGTAACTGAAAGTGTTTGGTCTGGGACCCATCCTTGAAATCTCTGCAGATACACATAAAATGGCAGGTTGCATTTATACGTCCTATTCAATACCATACATGGGCTTAGAAACATTTGTACCATTTGGCGGTCCAGGTTCTATTTATTTTAATTGTTCATTGGATTTGAATGTCTTTTTTAGCAATCACAAGAAAAAATTAAGGAAATAAAAATATATCCAGTTAAAAAATGTTGAACCCAATGAATGGGATTGGCACATTTAGCGTGTGTTTGAATGCACTATCAAATTGAATTGCAATCCATCATCTAATAAAGTGGAAAGCATCATATTTTAGTTTCCTTAACATTCATGTTGAGGATCTGGGCTTTGAATTCTCATTTCCTCTTGATAAGATGGAACTCTTGCAATTCAGTTGACTTGTGCATCCAAACACCGAATTAGGCCACATTTGGATTTCCCCACTTACCAAAGACGATTTGATAGGCTAGCACCAAATCTTGTGGTTTGGAAAAACACCCAACTATGATCCAGTGGTACATCCAAACACACCTTTTAATGTACTCTCGAACTGTACTGTGTTACTTGAACATTTCTGAAATTTCATTTTTGTTATCTTTTAGTTAGTTACAAACATCAGAATTACCTTCATCTTCATCAACACTCAACCTTTTATTCCTTTTCCAAATCAAAAATACAGAAACAGATACAATGCCCAGAACAACAGAAGCCAAAATTTCAACAGCCAAAGCAATCTTGTTCTTCTTTCGTCGAGCCCCGACAATCGGTTTGAAATCTGGACAAGAACTCAATACGATTAGTCAATGTTGAACTTTTACATGTGCTACAATATGCTTTTAGAGGAATGCTACAAATGGACTTGCAAGGGGTTATTATAACTGTTGATTTTGTAAATCATCACATGGATAGTCCATAGATAGTACTATTGTAGCCATCCAATTAGTAGTGGTCGATTCACTAAATCACTATGACTTCTGAACCATGCTATGAAACTTTTGGAAAGAGTGATTGAGCAAAGAAGAAGCATGAGTGTATCAAAAAATCAATTTGGTTTCATGGCAGAGAGGTCTATCATTGAAGTTTTTGCCTACTTAGACAATCGGTGGACAAATATAGGAAGAAGAAGAAGGATCTCTAGATGGTGTTTATTGACTTAGAGAAATTAATTAAGATTGCTAACCAAAATATTTTTCAAAATGACCACTTTTGTTTATTTTTATTTTTATTTTTATTTTGTTATTATTATTATTATTATTTTTTGTATGGAACAGTTTTCTGCCTTTGTATTATTAGTATAACTGGATTTACAGCAGGAACAACTTTCGGGCTCACCCAGAGGAAAAGGCCTGGGCAGAGCCTATCATAACAGAGCAAAAGGAAAAAGAAAAAGACCCTATTGGCAAAACGGGCTAAGACCTAATGGCCCCCAGGCCCACTTGATCAAGGAAAAGAGATCCTCTAACAGGAGAGGGAAGCTCAGCAACTTGCCGAGATAAGGAGGAGGTCCGAAATTCACTACCAAAACGGGCCATCCCATCAGCAGGCGCATTCTCTTCCCTTAGAATATACTGAAAGAACACTTGACCTCTATTTTTCAGCCTTTCAATCCTTGATAACCAGTAATTCCATTTCCAGCCGGCCGAGGATGTGCCTTTCATGAGAGTGGAGAGATTTAGAAGAATGCTACCCATAGAATTCAAGCATATGGTAGAAGAAATAGAAATGTGCCTCTAGAGTTTTATAGTATAGTCATGTACCACTGAACTAAAAGGTCAAAATTTACATGATAATTATAAGATCAGCCTTGCTTTACCAAACATGTGCAAAGCACGAGTGTAGCTTAAAAATGGATGTTGAGATGGATAAGTGGCAAGACAAGGATTGATAGAATTAGAAATGAATGCATTCATTGGAATTTAGGAGTAGCAACAATTGGTAATAAGATGAGAAAAATAGATTTAGATGATTTGGTCATGTGCAACATGGAAACAAAAAATTGCATGAAGTGAGTTGGTATATGTTAAGAGTCTCTAAAAGGAAAAGTAAAATGCCTAAGAGTATGTGGCTAGATGTAGTAAAGAAAAGACTAGACAACCCATGGGCTGGAGGGAATAAGATTAGATATGTCACTAGAATTATACGTGATCAATGTTATGGCCATTGATGGAGTGGAATGGTGGAAAAGGATTCATGCATCCAGCCACAATTAGTTGGGATAAGGCTTAGATGGGAAAAAGAAAAAAGAAAAAAGAAAAAAGAAAAGGCTTAGATGATGATGATGATTTTTGGCCAATGATCCATCTATGTGACAACCACAAAACAATCAGCTGCAATTACCACCCACGATCACCACATTTATAATTGGGATCACACCACTTGGAATTTCTAGGAAGAGCATTGGGCAATAACAGCATTTCTATTAGGCCCATTATAGAATCAAATTTCAATAATAATAATAATAATAATAAATCTTTAAATCTTACTAGGAGTAACATGGATGGCAGAGATGGCGGGTCCGTAAGTGCCCCAGGAAGGTATACAGCAAGTCCCTTTTCCAGCCCAAAGAAGATGAATTTCAAGAATATGTTCATATACCATAACCCACTGTGTCTTCTCAATGCCTTTGAAGGCAATACCTGCTTCTTTTTTTATATCAAAGTCTTTCCATGCCAGATTGCCCTGCACCATTAACTTAGCTTCAAAACTAATAGAAATGGTTGTCACAATGAAATCAAAATTTGAAAAACAGAATTTTGATTGTAACAGATGGTAATTCGTTATGTTTGGAACTCTTTGAAATTACGGGAATTCAAGAAAATCTCTTTGCGTCGATCATCTAAAACTTATGTTGCCCCATGAAGGTTTAAATGGTGGACTTCCAATCCCCACTGCTTCATGTGGTGTGCATGCCCCACTTCAGTTTTGGATCTACTTCATTTTTAGGCAGCGTGAGTGGGCAAACCAATGGCGGAGTGGATTTCTCATGGACATTGCAGCGAGCCTACGTAGCTCCTGCCTCCCGGAAGTTGTTGTAGGCTGGGGCACAGGCAATTCCCATCCATTTGAGACATGAAACAAGTAGGCCCTGCTTCTTAAATGTTTGGCCTACCAAATTTTGGCCAGATGATCTACACACTGGGTCCCGCCAGATGGACGCATGGAATGTCCTACACATGCCAGACTGGCACGTGTTTGCGTGTAGAAGCATTTGTCGTGGGTGTATCAAATATATGGGATTTTGAGTATAGAGGCCTGTTTGTTAACGCTGAATTTTTGTACTTACTGCGGAATTTGGAAAATGTTCCATGTTTAGTGGTGTTTGTTAACGTAGGAGAAGGAAAGCGCTCCACCATTTTAGTTGAAATTTTTCTGTGATGGGAGTCCTTTTATGTTGAAAATTTTCCAAATGGGAGATAGGGGCAAATGTGTTAAATTAACATATTGCAGACATTTCAGATGTTGGTTAACAAACAGGTTGTTTCAAATTCAGTACTTAATTTTCAGACTTCAGCCATAATTATCAAACAAGTTTTTTGACTTCAGATTCCAGATTCAGGCTATAGATTTCAGATTCAGGCTTCAGATTTCAGTTTCAGTCTTTATACTTCAGAATTAAAAAACGGAGCCTAAAACAGGAACTTACAACCCCAGGAAAATGTCTAAATACACATACCTGAAGATAAATATCGAAAACGCGCTTTCCAACGCTCTTCCCAGTTTTTGAATCTGGAAATTCCGTCTCTGCGAATTTCAGATTTACAGTGTAGTTCCCGTTTTCAAGCCCCAGACCATAATATCTCAACGATCCTGGTGATATCCTTGCGTACTGGACCAGCCATGCGTCGGCTGTATTCGGAACATCCTTAATTTCTCTGGAATAAGTAGTGTCGCTGGATTGATCATCAGTAAACTTTCCGACATTGCTGACGGCCCACTTCTCTGTGCTGGCCACCTTATAGGATACTGGGCCCAGAGGTTCTTTGTCGCCCTCATACTCTGTATCGTTAATTTTCATCGAGGGTCCACCGCACCTGATCGCGAATGAAGAATCTGTAGATCAATGGAACAGCGGGATATTGATCAGTGCATAGCATATATGAAGGATCATGGGGATCATCGCCTCATCGGATGATCAATGTTAGATCATGATCTGCAGCGATCTTTTCAATGAAGGTGGAAGATCCAATGCAGAAAATGAAATTATGATCTCGTTAAACTGAAACTTAATATGGTTACGTAACACCACACATGATTTCTAACGTGGACCCAATAATGGGTGGGCCTTAACCCAATAACACCACCATTTAGATTATCCTAATCATTTGATTAAAAAAATACACATTGATAAAGATGTCCTCTATTCAAGCAATTAAGATCATCCATCTGCTGTTATTTTGAGGCCATTGACCATATATGGTGAGTAACACGTGATGATCTATATAGTGGGTCCAACCTGATACATGGCTTGGATGCCACACACATGTGCTTGTTTTACATGACCACGGTAGGACAGGAATCTAAAAATCATGCAGATCCAAAACACGTGGGCCATACCACACAAAACATTGGGGATTGAACGCCTGGGGTTACAGAGGTTTGTATCAGGATGATATCTGTGCCTCTAGTTTATCTCAGTTGTAAAAACCTAATGAACAGTTTGGATGGAAGGTTTCAGCAGTGGACATTTCCGTTCCCACTGTTTCATTTGGTGTGACCCACCTGAGTTTTGAATCTGTCTGATTTTTAAAATCCAGTGCTATTATGATCTTTGAAAACAGATAGAGGGAGTGGATATTTTACAGACATCTCTGTGGGCCCCACACAGCCATGGAACAGGCATATCTCTGTGCCCGGGGTGACGGCCATTCCGCTTCCAGACCACATACATCTAATGAAACAATAAGAACAGGAAGCTCCCACATTTTATAGGACAGCCATCTCATGCCGTGAGGGCTACTGTACTGTGTACGTGTGGCAAATGTTGATGAGATCTGAACATATCACATTGATTGGATGATATAAAATAACCAACTTCTTGATGAACAAATATGGACAGAAAAAAGAGTCAACAAGATTGTGATCCATCATTCTCAATGAGAAAATTTTCATTGATCACACAGCCAGATTTCCCAATCAAAGACATTTCTGGTTAATCGTCAATCAATGATAGATGGTGCCTATAACCATACACACATGCGCCATATGTATAGTACAGATAATGGGTGGAGGATAACTCCAATGCACGGCATAGGGCCATTACCCATTTTATTATTATGTATATAGAAAATAAAAATAAAAAAGATTATCTATTCCTAGAAATGGAAAGGATGGCCTACGGTATTGAGAGTTTTGATAGCATGAAGAGCTTCGCTGAAGACAATTCAAGCTCAAATCCCTGAAAGCACAAGAAAATGCCAGTTAAATAACGGCCATTATATGATGGAACAACGGCCGTTGATTACAGAGGATGCCTAATTTGTTTAACAAAAAAGCCAAAATGCAACATAGATAAAATCAATGTGGGAAAAGGCAATATTCAGGTGGTTGGGGTATATAATGTCGTGAAATATATATATATATTTCACGACATTTTATAAGTGAACTAATTCTTTTATTGTCTTGACTCATTTTAAAAAATGCCAATGATAATCACCTGCTGTTGGAACTATCAACTACGAAACTATTAGCCACCAAATTCCTGTACACAAGGAGCACGGTGTCAATATCGTCAATGATTTTGATAATAAGTATTCTTATGATGCACATGTGAAAATGTATGTCCTAATCAGGATTATTGATCTGGTGGGCCATGCACAAAAGTTACATCAATTGGAGAGCTCTAACTATCCAACTGTTCAACATTTTTCCTACCATGTGCCTTGTGAGTGATCATCCCTTTTGAGACCACAATCGGTCGCTTTATCTTTTGGGGGCCCACCAAATCATTAGACCTGATTGGTGTACACACGTTCCAAACGTACCCTAGAGATGTTTTCAAATATTTCAGACATCAAAACTTTAAAACCATGTCTATATCATGACAAGAAAGAAAGAAGGTTACGACTTCCATCCTAGTCTTGGAAATGTCACGCAGTCTGCATTTAACAGTGTAAAACATGGTTTTTACATGTTCAAAAGTGGTGGTGAAAGGAGGAAGGCTTGTGCTTCCTCATACATACAAGTTTGGGCCTCCGTCCAAAACCCAACGTGGAAAGCTTCCTGATAATTGATTGTATGATAAATCTCTGCAAATTATAAAAAGGAATATCAAGGATTATCCAAACATTGAATGTAAGATATCATTTATGATTTATGAGATAAACAGTCACTAAGTTATAGGATTGTGAATTTTCGGCATACAAAACTAGTTTGATTTTGATTGCAAAAAGTTTTTGATGACACTAGACCTCCCACAACACGCATTGAAACAAAATAAATCTTGTTGATGTTCAAAATTCAAATGGGTTTCTCTATGAAAAGATGAAAAATCAAGACATGGATATAGAAAAATAAACTAGAATCCTCAGACAATGAAAAAAATCATGGATTAAAATTTCCCTTCATCTATATGTTTGGGATTGCAAATTTACATGAATTCCATGTATGAATCTTGACCAGTCATCTTCTGTATCTTCTTTGCCTTGTGAAGATTTTATGCCTATTTGGATACTGCCTCAAATGATTTATTTATTTATTTATTTTTAATTACGATAATAACAAAGTGACCTTTTTAAGTTAAATTAACTTGATAAATATCTTTTTAAAAGTAACTTAACACCTTAAAATTACTTTAATTCATTGGATAGAAAAACTACTTCTTAACTTTATACTTTCTGCTTTGTCTCTCTTTCCATTTCTTTCTCATCTCTCCACATAGTGAATAATCCATATCGAAGGCAGGGCCGATATAATGGATGTCCATATTGAAGGTGGGCTCCACATGATGGTAGTGAGCATCGAAGGTGAACCCCATATAATGGACAATTAACATTGAAGGTGGATCCATATGATGAATGACCCACATCGAGGTGGAACTCAAATAATGGGTGGTCTACCAGCCCTAATGATGAATGGTCCACATCAAAGGCCAGCCCCATATGATGGACGACTCACATTAAAGGTGGGCCCTCACATGATGGACGGTCCACATCAAAGGTGGGCTCCATAGATGGGTAGTGGACATTGAAGTTGGGCCCTACATGATGGATGACCCTCATCAAGGTGTACCCCACATGACAGTCCACATCAAAGGCCGCCTCCTAATGATGAAGGGCCCGCATCCAAGGCAAGCCCCGTATGATGGACACACATTGAAGGTGGGCTCACATGAGAGATGGTCCACATCAAAAGTGGGCTCCACATGATGGGTGGTGGATATTAAAAGTTGGCCCCACATGATGGATGGCCCATATCTAGATGGGCCCCACATGAGGACAATCCATATAGAAGGTCAACCCCGAATGGGCCACTTCCAAGGTGAGCCCAGATGATGGCCAGCCCACATCAAATGTTTAACATGATGGATGGTCCACATCCAATGTCTAACATGGTGGATTGTCCACATACAAGGTGGGCCTTGCATGATAGATAGCTCGTACCAAAAGTAAGCCTCGCATGGTGGATGATCCACATTGTAAGTAGCCCTACATGATGTATGGTTCACATTGAAGACAGGGCCAATGTGAGCCCAACATAATGAATAGTCTACATCAAAGGTTGGCCCCATGTTAGACAATATTTATTAAAGGTTGCCCAAACAAATTTGATGGATAAGTATTCATATAATGTTGTTACTTTTTGACTGATAAATATGTTGTTTATCAAACATACTTATTTGTCAAAGAAAAAGTAGAAACCAGGATAAGTTAGTGGAAGTATAAGTAACTTATGTAAAGTAACTTACCACAAATAGAACAGGAAAATGGTAACTGGTTTTCAAAAAAACTTTTATTTTTCTTTCAAATGTATGAAATGTAAATTTTCCTTGAAAATTAATTTCATTTCAAGGTTTTCCATACCCCCATGGCCCCATACACCAAGTTTCATGTGGTCATTTCCGCTTTATTAGGTTGTGTTTGCTAGGACACCCAAGTTGATACTGGTTAAGTATGCTGAGGAGATCACATCTAACGGAGGTGAAATTTGGGAAAATTAACAGTTTCTGATTGATCAGGAAATGAAACCTCTTCAACTTGTGGAGCTGATTCTTCCCGCCCCTTTCCCAAGGTACTCTAAAACTACTTGTGGTTAGTATTGCACAATTCAAATCAACCGTCCATTCAAGTGCGGTCTCCAAGCTTCTGTTATGGTAATGCAGGGATGCACAAGTGGGTTGGATTGTAAACATCCGGTTGATATACGTGGGTCCAACTGGCATAGGAATTTACAATCAATTAATACTAATATAAATGCAGGGGAGAAAGAAAAAGGGTCCCGGCTAGGGTGGACCCCACCATGGTGTTGGCCCATGATAAAAATAAATAAATAAATATTTCAGCATCATCTTTGATTGAGGTGGACCACACAATTAGAAACAGTATATGTTTTAAAGCTCACCCTCCAAAATATTTCCCCTGGTGCAACCCACATGAATTACTAATGAGCTTGATTTTTAGGCTCCAATACTATATTTTAGTGTGGCATCCAATGGTGAGAGTAGATTCAAGATGATAATCACAGTGGGGCCTGTAAATATATATCAAGGATAGACCTTTCTCTCCCAATTATTGTGGCCTACTTAAATTATAAATTAATATGATTTTTTGTATAAAGGCTTCAAATGAGATTATGCATCTAATGGTCGGTGTGGATCTCACATATACATCACGCTAGACCATGTCAAAATCAAGCAACAACTTGCGTAAAACTTGCTGGAAAAAAAATGAGAATGTATACCGTCTAACTAGCTTGAGTATTGGTTAAGGTCAACTAGAGAAAAACACTCCTCTTTTAGCAGTTGATTGTCCACTTTTAGCATATCACTGGAGCATGGTCTGACTGATGAAATGTTAACCTTCTACAGTTTTTGGGGCGATAGAGAAGACTTCTATGGGCGATAGAGAAGGGACCTCTATGCCCCTTCAGGCCACTTCTGTAAGAAGAGGGGAATGGACAGAGGTCCGATCTAGGAAAACTATTCCCAAACTCTTTACCCTCTTCACAACAAATTTCTCCCTCGATACCTCCCCGGAGGACCTCCACAGGATCTTCAGTCGATATGGAAGAATCAAATGTCTTTAGGGCATGGAATTTCTCTCTGCGTAGACCAAGGGGATTCGCATTCGTCCACTTCAGGTTCGAATAGGAAGCTGCAATAGCTCTGGAAGCCCTCAATGGCAATATGGTGGACAGAAGAACCCTCAGAGTTGAACGAGCCAGAGAGCGCTTGGGTGGAAATGAGACCCCCATTCAGCAGGGACATCTTCATCCTCGCCTGCCAACTACAGAAGCCGCGGACAAAATGCCCTATTTGGAAGCGGTTAGGAACAGGGGTCTCGGGTGCATTCCAACTGTTCGACAAAATGCACTGACGGCTCCATCGGTTGACGGTGCCACCAAACGCCTTCCACATGTTTGTCAATATGCTCCAGCCCACGGACCATCGGTTATGGCCAACGGTAGTCCTCCTCATGCTCGACGAGAGTTAGCAAAGCTCATCAGGATCAGGGCTAACGATAGGGAGGTCTCGGAAAAATCTCAACGGTTGAAGCTCGTGCTGGTGGGGCTGGCTGAATCATCTGATATTCCGCTCATTTGACTGATTCAAGGTATAAACCTTTCCAGGTACGCATTGTCAGCCATCGATATCTCCCGCCTGAACGGGATCATTTCCTGGTTGTTTTTAAATCTAGGATGGAGCTAATTTCCTTCATCTCGGATGCCTCTCTCAAACGAGGGTATCTGGATTCGTCTTTATGGCATCCCAGCCCAAGCCTAGTTGGAATCGGTATTCAAAGCTCTAGGTAATACCTTTGGGAGGGTTATTGAAATTGACAGATGTTCCTTGCTTAGTTTGGTCCAAGTTACGGCAAGAGTCAAGGTTGCTGTCAGGTCGAGATCAAACATTCATAGTGCTAGGCTATTGGAGGTTACCGGGAAGACATTCCAAGTGTGGCCATTTTCGGAGCTAACAAACACATTAAGTAGCACAGACGCAATTCAAGATTCATCCACCCACCCCTACAAAGGTGACACAAGACAGTGGGTAGAGCAGGCATTCTATCATCTGAAACCTCCTCCCAAAATAGCCAAAAGACCCAGGGACCCCTCCCTACTGAGTCTTCCTCATCCCTCAAGGAAGGTGGCCAATCTGCAGCTACTCTACATCACTCTTCCTCGATAGCAATTCAACCTTGATTCTCTTGTTACTCCTCCTCAACTCTATGAAGAACTGCCCATTGTTGTTCCTCATCCTCCTGCTCACACAGCAGACCCTGATTGCAACATTGTCCTATGTAGCCATTTCCATGCTGCAGACAACCAAGGTCATAACCTAGCTACCCTGCCCTTAGTCCCAAATCCTACCAAGCCCAGCAGGTCCACCCCAATTCCCACCCACCCTCTAATCCTCCCCTCAGCATCACCCCTCCAACAACCACCAGCTGATTTGGTCAACTGTACCCCATCAAAACCTGTTGCCTCTCAGCAACTCACCAAT
This sequence comes from Magnolia sinica, assembly GCF_029962835.1. Taxonomy (NCBI): domain Eukaryota; kingdom Viridiplantae; phylum Streptophyta; class Magnoliopsida; order Magnoliales; family Magnoliaceae; genus Magnolia; species Magnolia sinica. The sequence continues at coordinate 11,579,630 of NC_080584.1, read as the reverse complement.
AAGCTCAACTTTCCCACCTCCCCAAGGCCCTCCAGGAAGGGCCTCTCGGAAGGCCATAGTCCACTGTGTATCGGGGATTTTTTCGAGGAGGAATCAGACAATTCCCAAGTAGCCACCTAGAACTCCTATGCAAATCCATCAAAGACTAGAAGACAGTTCAGGGAAGGTGGGCATATAGCAATTGATTTATCCCCATACTTCATCCCACCTGCCACTTCTCCTTTTCCTAAGGTACCGGCTTCAACTGAGCCGCGCTTGAAGTTCCGGCAACCTTTGCACCATATCCGACGTTTGCGCGTAATTCTAAGTTGAGACCTGTATGTCGAAGTCAGCTCGAACCGAATCTTGTATCATAGCGATCGCGTCGTCGCCGCGGTTCCAATGCCATGACTTGCGCACCGAACTGATACCCAGACCAGGAGATGTGGACCTGCGTTCATTCCGAAGAAACGCCGTGCGTTGCAAATCTCGAGGGAATCTCTACGATATGTCCCATCAATCAATGTCAAGTACAACCATACCACTTTTACAAATTTTCAACCCAACCCATCACCCATCACACCTCACCCATCCATATCATCTCTCTCTCTCTCTCTCTCTCTCTCTCTCTCTCTCTCTCTCATTTCTCAAATCTCCCAAGCAACTCAAGCCTCACACGTCCAACCCCTCTCTCCCAAACCACAAGTGTGGTCTTCCTCCTCATCTTCCATCTACACCCTCTCATCTCGCATCCACACCATCAATCTCCCATCAACCTCCATCAAAAGGCAAGCTAGGGAGCATTAGAGTCTAAGGGACCAAGAAGAAGGAAGATAAGGTGAGTGATTTACCGTTACTTTCAATTTTAGGGCCCACTTGTTGGTGGGACCCATTTGGATGTATGTGATTTAATCAAGAGGGGCCCATAGTGGCGAGGTCCCTTTATCTCACCGTATATCTCTCTCTCTCTCTCTCTCTCTCTCTCTCTCTCTCTCTCTCTCTCTCTCTCTCTCTTTCTTTGTGATGGTGTGGATCCCACCAACATGTGTTATATCTACCCGTCCATCTACATTAGACGGTGTGGCCCACCCTATTGCAGGTGATGATCCACACCATCCACTGTTTGGATGGGCCCAATACATCATTCCTTCTATATGTTATATTTTATATAATATATATATATATATAATATATAATATAATATGTATTATATATATATATATAATATAAGATATATATTATATGTATATGTATATATGTTGGTGGGCCACGTCCACGTGGGACCCACCGCAATGATGTGTTTATGGAAGTCGTCCAGTGGAAACTGACATGGGAGTGTACTACCAAGCTAGCCAAAGAGAAGGGAGAGGTGGGCCATTCATGCAGGCCCCACCTTGATGTATATATACAATCCAAGTCGACCATCCTCTTCCTCAGGTCATTTTAGGCGTTGAACCGAAAAATGAGGTTGATCTGGTTTCCTGGCGGGCCATGGTATAGGAAAAATGCTCCAGGATCAACAGAAGGAGCTTATGGGCAAATCTTGCTATTCAGGGAGCGGGAACTACCTCCCCGTGGGCAGTCTGTGGTGATTTTAATGATGTCCTATCCCCATCGGAGAGGCTTGGGGCTGCCTCATTCGTTGTTCAAAACTCGTTGGAGTTTGCAGAAGGGCTGAATAATGCGAGGCTGCAGGACGCCCAATTTACGGGAAATCGTTTTACCTAGTGCAAAAGCCAAAGAGGCCAATCTTGGGTTTGGGCGAGACTGGACAGAACCTGCTATAACAATAGGTGGTTCCAGACCTTCCCGGCCTTGCAAGTGAATCACTTTCCAAGAAGAAACACCGATCATGCTCCTTTGAACCATTTAGGTTCCAGAGAATGTGGACTGTGAACGAGTCCTTCAAGGAAATAGTCAGCATCTCTTGGACCTCCAACCTTGCTGGAAACTCGATGCAATCGCTACTTAGTAAGTTGAAAAATGTTAAATACGCGCCGAAAACCTGGAACAGGGAGGTCTTTGGGAACCTTTTCCTAAACCTCAAAAAAGTTGAAGAAGACTTGTGCGTAGCTAAATGTGAAGCTCAAGGAGCTGCAGATCCCTGCCTTACTCAAGCGTTGTAGTTAGCCAGGGAGAAGGTGACGCAGGTCGAGCTCTGTGAAGAGATTTTCTGGAAGCAAAAATTGAGAACCCACTAGCTTAAGGAAGGTAACATAAAATTCTTCTACACCACAACCACTGCCAAAGCCAGGAGATCAGCGATTAGAGAAATCAAGCAGAAAGGGGGTGTGTCCCTGACAAATTGTGGTGAGATAAAAAAACGCAGTAATCGAGTTCTTTCAAAACCTCTTACAGGAGGCTCCAGTAGTCCGAGCTGGGGATCTCCTTAGCTCAATCCCCTAGGCATTACCATGGAAGATAACAAATTCCTGCTGATGCACCCCTCGCTAGACAAGGTCCACGAAGCAATCAAAGCCCTCCCACCGGATGGGGCGCCAAGTCCAGATGGCTTCTCAGGTGCATTCTTCCAAGAGTGCTGGGAAATGTTGGGCCAGGACATCTTAGGGGCAGCAAAATTCTTCTTTGATGGTGGAAGTCTCCCAAGGAGTCTCACCACGACTCTCCTATGCCTTATTCCCAAGATAAGCTCACCCAAAACCTTTTCTGATTTTAGACCAATTAATCTATGCAATTACCTGTATAAAATATTTTCAAAAATCATAGCTATGAGATTGGGAAGGATTCTTCCAAACATTATCCCTCTTGAACAAGGTGCTTTTGTGCAGGACATGTCTGTTGCAGAGAGTTGCAGGCTTGCCCAGGAGATCTTTCGTGACATTGATAGAAAAACGAGAGGAGGAAACTTACCGCTGAAGCTAGATATGGAGAAAGCATATGATAGGCTCAATTGGGATTTCCTGAAGAAGGTTCTCTCTAAATTCGGTTTTGACTCAAATTGGATCGCCCTAGTGGAGAGGTGTTGGTCCAGTTCTTGGTTCTCAATTCTAATCAATGGTGAGTCTGCAGGTTTCTTCAAGTCTTCTAGGGGCCTCCGCCAAGGAGATCTTGGCAGTTGAAGTGCTCAGTAGGGGCTTCACCCATCTCATGGCGAGTGGCTTTTGTCAACCCTTCAAAACTCACAGGAATTGCCTGCTTGTCTCCCATCTCCTCTTTGGAGATGATACGATCCTATTTGCAAATAGCAGCAAAGGATCCTCGAGGAAAATTTATAAATTCCTCAAGGACTATGAGATGGCTTCGGGTAAGAAAATAAACAAGGAGGAGCTTTTTCATCCCCGCCTCGAAGCAGTCTGAGTCTCGTAGTAGAACAGCCACTAATATCCTCGATTTTCGAAAAGTAACGGCGCCATTCACGTACCTAGGTAATCCTATTTTCCAAGGTTGGCCTAAAAGAGTGTATTTCCAGAATTTGATCAACAACATTCAAAATAGGATCGCCAATTGGAAGAGCAGGATTCTCTCCCAGGCAGGCAGATTGACACTGATCAACCATGTCCTATTGAGCGTTCCCATTCACACTCTGGCAGCAGTGCACATCCCAGCAAACGTTCTTTCAGATCTGAAGAGATCCTTTTCTGTTTTCTTCTGGGGGTGGGAAAGTGAAAAAAGAAGATGCCATTGGACTAGTTGGATGAAAATGTGTCTCCCCAAATCAGAAGGTGGGCTAGGGATAAGAAACCTTAAGTCAGTTATGCGGGCTTTTAGGACGCAGCTGGCATGGTCGATCAGATTCAATGGAACAATCAGTGTATGGTGCAACTTCATGAAGGCCAAGTATCCTACCGAAGCCCACTCGACAGATGGATTTAACAACGCTTCTTCGGCTTCTCCTTTCTGGAAACAAATCTGCTCAGTTATTCCAGCTATGACAGAGAGCACCCAGCTACTGGGTAAAGGCGATATCAGCTTCTGGGACAAGAACTAGTCGAGCTTGGGCCCTCTGCAAAGCTGGAGACTAGGCATTCTGCACACAAATATGCATGCTCTTAAGGTCCAGGACATGATCAGTCTGATGGGATGGAAATTTCCTACGGAAGCTAGAAATCTGCTGCCACAACACGTGTTGGACCACGTCTCTGATGAAGGAATTTGCACCTCTTCAAGTAAGGACAAGTGCACATGGCAGGGTTCCCATAGTGGTGATATGTCGGTGGGACTGGCTTGACAATCCATCAGACCAAGGGGGGAAGAAAATTCATGGTCAAATGGGTCTAGCATACTAATCTCCTGCCAAAGGTAGTGTTGCTATCATGGAAGATTTTCCACAAAGCTATCCCTATGGATGGCTGCTTCCAGCCAAAAGGAATCCAACTAGCTTTTAGATGTACCTGTTGCTTCCCTCCTCTCATCCCGAATGTGGAGACCATCGACCACGTCTTCTCCCTCGGTGGTACGGTCAATCAGGTTTGGAATTTCTTCAGCTCAGCTCTCAACATGCGTAGCGCCCCTCCCTCCTCAACCACAAACAGATTTTCTCAATGGTGGGCATACTCGTCGGCTTTCAATTCTATCTCACTGTTTAAAGGTCTCATCCCCCCTTTCATTTTCTGGGAGCTGTGGATGGCGAGGAACAACGCCAAGTTCGAGAATGCCAGCTCGCATGCATAAAGGATCATTTCCCAAGTCAGAAACTGGATCCACTTGTTACACCCCTACCTGTTGCGGGCCAAATCGATAAACCTACCCGTTCTCCTTACGCTCAATCTTCTTGGAATAGAAGCTATCCCTCCTAAGCTTCCTAAGCCTTCTGTTGTGAAATGGGCTAGACCCCATATGGGCGGGATCAAGGTGAATGTCAATGGTTCATCCAGAGGAAACCCGGGCCAATCAGGGTGAGGTGGCATGGGTAGATCATGCAGTGGGGATTTCCTCTTTGCCTTCATCTTTGGGTATGGATTTGGTTTAAGCACGAGGGTAGATATGAGGGCAGTTCTAGATGGTCTAATCCAAGCAGCCCATTTCGATTTTCTGAGAGTGGAGATCACTAGCGACCTAAGCTCAGTTATCGCAGCCCTGTCTAAAAAAACTGCAGATTCTTGGACCTTGTGGTATTGGAGAAAGAGAAATGAATACCTCAGTAGGACGATGGAAATCAGATTCAGCCATATCCCAAGGGAAGCAAACGCTGTGGCGGATGGCCTAGCTCCTCTAGGTAGCTTGAATCAAACTAACTCTATTTTCGACTCCAATCTTGCTCTCCCTTCGCTTTCCAGGGGCCAGCTATTCCTAGACAGAATGGGCTTAGGCTACCTCCGAGAAGACTAACCCTTCCTTTCCTTTGTTTTGTTCGCGTTTTCAGCCGCAAATAAGTGATCGGCTGGTGGACATCCATCCGACGGTTAAAATGAAATGCTAACAAAAAAATTTCTATAACCAAAAAAAAAGAAAGTCAACTATAGATAACTTCTAAACTTTCATATAATCGATTGAACCTATTATTGTCATCACCTTATGCATATTATGTGGCCTATTTGATGTGTAGATAGGCTGAAGATTACACTACGAGATCCTTGTGGTGGGGCCAACTTTCGAAGGGCTGGATGTTACATGCAGGTAATTTGGAAGTTATCATATAGGTGCACATAGCTTGTGGTCCAGCAGGTGGACCAAAAAACTACTCTTTGGTAATAAATAGTTGTTCCCAGAACCCGCATAAGAATGATGTGCAAACTTTGATTTTTGGTCGGGTCCACTGTGATGTCTATGTGATGTCTATGTGAGATTCGTACTGACCATTAGATTTATAATCCCATTTTAAGTCTAAATGCAAAAAAATCTTGTTGACCTACAATTCAAGTGGACCACAACAATGGATATGATTGGGAGAGAGATTTCCACCCTTGATTTTTATACAGGTTGCACTGTAATTATTATATCAAATCCAGTCCAACCATTTTATGACATATTATAAAAGAGTCTTAGAGCCTAAAAATCATCCTCATTAGCAATTTAGGTGGGCTGCACAAAGGGAAATGATTTATAGGTTGACCTTTGACTCTTAAACAATTTTTAATTATGTAGACCATCTCAATCATAGATGAGGTTGATTTTTTACTTCCCGTGTAACAAGGAGTAACATACATGATGGTCATGGAGGATTTCACTAAACACCACCATGGGGTCTAACCAACCCAGGAACTCTTCCATCTCTCCCATTGCATTTATTAAAAGCAGCAATTAACATGAGTTTTTATGCTAGTTGGACCTGAGGTATGGACCAACCAAGTGGACTTGAGTCTCTCTCTCTCTCTCTCTCTCTCTCTCTCTCTCTCTCTCTCTCTATATATATATATATATATATATATATATATATATATATATATATATGGGAAAAGGTACTATAAGCTCGTGCTCGCAAGACCATCCCATGAGGTTGAGCTGTGTGGGCTCCACCGTGATGCGTTTCGAACATCTACCCCATCAGTTAGATGCACCATTCCATCATGGGCCTAGGTCTCAAAATCAAGTCAATCTGTGACTTGTGTGGGCCACACCACATACAGAAGTGGGGAGGGGCCGTGCACCATTAAAACATTCATAATCATTTTTTTGGGCCCACCGAGATGTGGTTTGAAAATCCAGCCCATCCATTATGTGTGTCCCACTTGGATGAGGGTTCATACCAAAATTCAGCAGGTGGACCCCACCAAATGCTTTTATATGTTTTAACGGTGTCTTCACATGATTTTAGATGGTATGGCTCACCTGAGTTCCATATACGGCTGATTTTTGGCATATCCCATAATTTAGAGGGGACCCATCAAATGCACAGTGTTGATGGTTGACACGTATCATGGTGGGGCCCACACATCTCGACCTCATGGGAGCTTATCGTGAGGTCGAGCGCATAGTACCTTTTCCCTGTATATATATATATATATATATATATATATATATATATATATAGAGGAAATGGTATCGGAGTAACGGAGTTCCGTATACATTGATTTTTGGAATATCCTATAATTTAAAGGGAACCCATCAAATGCACGGTGTTGATGGTTGACACACATCATGGTGGAGCCCACACAGCTCGACCTTTGGGGAGCTTATCCTTAGGTCAAGCGCATAGTACCTTTTCATATATATATATATATATATATATATATATATATATATATATATATATATATATATATATATATAGAGGAAAAGGTACTATGAGCTCTAGCTAATGGGAACTTCCCGTAAGGTCGAGCTGTGTGGGCCCATCGTGATGCATGTCGAACATCTACCCCATCAGTCAAATGCACCATTCCATGATGGGCCTTGGGCTTAAAAATCAAGTCAATCCATTACTTGTGTGGACTGCACCACATGCAAAAGTTGAGACGGGTTACCCTCCTATTAAAACATTCAAAATCATTTGTTGGGCCCACCGAGATGTGGTTCACAAATCCAGCCCATCCATTATGTCTGTCCCACTTGGATGAGGGGTCAGACCAAGTTTCAGATGCATCCAAATTTCAGGTAGGCCCCACGAAGTGCTTTTATGTGTTTTAGGCATGTCTTCACATGATTTTAGATGGAATGGTCCACCTGAGTTCCGTATACGGATGATTTTTAGGATATCCCATAATTTAAAGGAGACCCGTCAAATGCACAGATTTGATGTTCGACACAAATTATGGAGGGGCCCACACAGCTTGACCTCATGGGAAGTTCCCATGGGGTCGACCGTCCCATGAGGTCGACGCAAAGAACCATTTCCATATATATATATATATATCACACCATACCTTTTATAAAAATACTTTTCATAAAATTTAATTGCTGGGGCCAATTATTCCAAAACACGACTTTTTTCCCAAATTTCACCTCCCTTCTGGATGGAACCAGAGCTAAGGTTTTCCCTAAACCTAGTTTTATTGTTCCATTCTTTCTCTTCTTGTTTACTTAATGATAGAGTTAGGGATTGAAATTCAACTCGATTGTATATCCGAACAAGCCTAAGGCTATAAGTTCAATACAAATGAGTCAGACAACATACATGTTACGAAGCGTTTCACTTTTTTGGGATGGCAGTGTACCAGATAAGCTGTTGTTTCCAAGAAACCTGAAAATCGCAATGATCAGATACATACATCAAAAAGACTTCTGTAAAGAAAAATGAATTAAGGAAAGGCTGTTTAATTCTTACAGGTCAACAAGGGCACTCATATTGAAGAGAGAATCTGGAATTGGGCCACTTAAATTGTTGAAGCTTAAATCCCTACAAAAGCAAACAACTTAATATGTTAGAATAAAATAAAATTGATATGGAATTACTAAGAAGCCGAGTCAGAGATCGACAGCATGTGACAGGTCCTTTGTATGGCCTACTAGATGAATGGTCCGGATTATACTGTGGGGAGGCATAACACGTCAGCCCAAATGTGAGAAGCAACAAATGTCAAATAGTGCTAGCAAAATTTGTATCTCTCTGATGTTTCAAAAACTGGAAAAGTTGACTCAAATGGGAAAGTCCATTGGGTCAGCTTGAGTCCAAGCCTTGCCCAAAAAGTTGAAAGTAGAAACTAATAACCATTAAAAAAATATATATTATAAAATTCACAAACTAACGAATAATTAGTAAATAAGTTTCTCATTGATTTGACTTTACTCAGAACTCAATCCAGTTGAGTTGACTCAATGAGTTTTTTAATGCTAAATTTGCCTATGTTTAACACCCCCAGTCTGTTTTTTATACCAAGACGTATGCTGAAGTTGATCATGAAAGTTGGCCCGGATGGGTGGCTCGCAGGATCTCATAGTCTGCACAATATAGGACCTTCGTAAAAGTCGAAGATCGAAGATCAACTATGCACGTCCAATGGTCCACCTTACCACTATGGGAGTGGAGAGGTCTTATTACCCCTTTAATTATATGGTCAAAATGACCTTTGAATATGATTAATGATTTGGATCATATAAGGGATGGGCCGGATGGACAAAATCTGTGATATATAATTTCTCCATTTCTATTAAAACTATAGAATACCATTTATGAATGATCTCATCCCTATTTAAAAGGAAAGGCTAAGGACTTTGGATGAGATTAGAAGTTATTCAGTCTCATACAATCTCACTTTTTCCCGATCTCAAATTCAAAGTCAATTTTAAACCTTGGAGTTTGAAATTCAACTTTAAACCATGGAGAGATAAAAAATGATAAAAGGAGGAAAACTTACATGGGACCCACCAACTAGAGGTTGCCCACAAGTGGGCCCCACAAGCCTATGTCCAACATATTTCACTCAATCATGTTGTGGGATGAGCACAATATAGATTATCCATCTTTCTCATCTCATAACAACTAAAATAAAAATCACGGCCAAAGAAATCAGAGGCATAGGATCAAGTGGATCACTATTATTTTCTTATAGGTATCTAAGTGTTAAGTGACCACCTAATTAGCTATCAATAACCCAAGTTTTGCAATGCTTGTCCTACTCCGTATGACCACACATGATAGAGTTGACTCTCAGTTTGGAGTATTCAGCTAACATACATACTTACCCAATTTATCGAGTTATTCTAAAAACATGATTTTTTACAAACATAAATTTAAATTAGTTTAAAATAATACTATATAATATATATACTTCTAAAATAATATTGTTTATAAAAAACTGTCAAAAACTTGATAATGTTGAGGAATAAGTCTTTAAGTGGGCATTAATATTTCTAGAAACTTGGGTGGCATTTAGCATGTTTACAAACAAGAGCTTTTTTTTTTTCTTTAAAAAAAAAAGATTTTAGGCTATTTGGTAAAAGTCTAATTATGGGGTTTATTTGTTTAGAAAGTAATATATAAGCTCCAATTTTATAGTTGAGGAGGGGTTACTTTTTGGAATAGAAGCAAGTAGACATTTTTTGCTAATTTTTGGACAAGTTTGTATTTAAACTTTTTAAGTAATTCCCATCTTGCCCTCTTATCTTCTCTTTATAATCTCTTTGAGTTTGGCCCTACATGATGGATATGGACATTAAATGTGGGACCACATGATAGAAGGTTGACATTAAAGGTGGGCCCACATGATGAATTGTCCACAGCAAAGGTTGGACCTTTAAAAATAATTTTTAAAAAAAATTTTGGAGCATTTCATTCATATATTCACAGAAGAACAAGAGGACATTCGGGCCCCTTTAGGATAAAAGAGTCTGACAGGGACCTATCGTAAAGGACAAAACACAACGATCATGAACAAAAGGACGAACCTCAATAAAGAAAATTGAGGTCCGACTGACATCCGGACTGAGCTAGCTAGTACTAATCCTATCTGGGGCCATCCGAACGGTGCCAAGGCCAACATTGTCGAGGAAAATGCTGCCCCAACCCGACGGGGGAGGAGGGAGAAGTCCCTGATGAAAGAGGACTCCTATAAGTTGCTGTCCAGGCGGGCCATCCCGTCAGCAGGGTCGTTACCCTCAAAGGTTGGACTTATATGATGGATGATGGACATCAAAGGTGGGTCACACATGATGGATGGCTCAGATCGAAATGTTACCTAGCCTGATGGACTATCCACATCAAGTGGGCCCCACATGATAGATGATCCACAATAAAGGCGGGACCCACATGATGGATGCTAGACATCAAAGGTGGGCCCATCATGATGAATGACCCATATTGAAGGTGGAGCCCCACATGAAGTATGGTCTACATCAAGTTGACCCACATAATGAATGGTTCACGTTAAAGGTGGGCCCCACATGTTGGATGCCCTATATCAAAGTGTGGCCTAGCATGATGGAACATCCACATGAAGTGGGCCCCATTGGATAGATGGTACAGATCAAAGGTGGGACCCACATGATGGATGATGATCATTGAAGGTGGACCCACATGATATACAACCCATATTGAAGGTGAGGCCCTGCACAATGAATGGTCCATATCAAGGTGAGCCCACATAATGATGGAGTGGGCTTCACATGATGTATGGCCCACGTTGTTACCTAATGGATGGTATACATCTAAGATCTTACATGATGAATGACCCATATCCAAAGTGGGTCACATGATGGATGATCCACATAGAAGGTGCGCCCCACTTGATGAATGGTGGATATCAAAAGTGGGCCCCATATGATGGACAATCCATTTCAAAGGTAGGGTCCACACTATGGACACATCAAATGTGGACTCCACATGATGGGTGATGGGTAGTGAACATTGAGGGGGCGCATATAAAGGACAATTAGCATTGATGGTGGGGGCCCAAATGATGATGGCCTACATTAAGGTGTGCCCTTAATGATGAATGATCTACATCCAAGACGGGCCTTGTATGATGGAAGACTCACTTTGAATGTTTAGTTCACACGATGGATGGTCCACATCAAAGGTGGGCTCCATGTGATGGATGATCCACATCCGATATCCAAAATAGTGGATGGCTCAAATGTCTTAAAACATGAATATTGTATATAATCATTCAGTCTTTTTCCATTTGGAGCACGGTTCATATATGGTGAGATCCACCAAAACAACCGTTTGGATTGCTCTTATAATAGAGCTTTCATAATCTTCAAAAATGATATCAACTACTCTAAAAAAGCTATTATTTAAATGTTTTACGAAATGTGCTTATTTCAAATAATAGCTTTTCTGGTTTTAAAAGAGTGATTTTAACAAACAAAAAGAGCTTATTAAAGTAGATCTTATTGAAAAAAAAAAAAAAACTCTTATTGAATTAGAGTAGAGATACCAAATGATCCCTTGGTGTAGCTATCATGGGATTTTCCCCATACAGATGTATAATTTAGAATTAATTAAGCCACTTTCGTAACGTAACCAAGTATGACTAATCAAGAGCCCTTTATTATTATATACTAAAGTAGTGACATTCAATCTCATCATCCTAAACACAAAAGGAGAGTGGCTAAGGGCACGAGTCACCTACAGGTCTAGTTACTCACATGTTACAATGATTAGATCGAAATAAAGCAATATGTATATAAAAGGTCCATGCACGTAGCTATAATATATGACATAAAGTCGATAATACTAAGCATATGTTAGGTCTATAATACGTAAGTCATCTTACGTGATATATGACTTATCTTATAACCTCATGATGTGACTGCTATTCAGGCCATAACATTAATCGCATAAAGAGAGTGAATTGATTACATTATTCAACTTAATTAATCTCATCCTTAATATTTTAAGATTGAAGGAATATACAACGCACTCATATCTCCATCCCCTATTCTTCACAATAAAGGGCGGTTCACACTTCAACGTATGAACATCACCCCGATTGCACTTTTCTTGTACATTTAGGATTGGTCAACCCATGAGAGTGGGTGACGACCTATCAACAAAGGTAAAGATCCAATATGAACTAAGGACAAATGTTGATAATTTACACACCTAGTTAATAGAAGTGCTTAATACTAAATAAAAAGAATGTATTATTCATTAATAAAGGATAATGAGTACAAGTTACAATCATATCACACAAGCTATTCTTAATCCCATTAGCCTAATGTAAACCTAGAATAGATCTTAGTTATAGGTTTCATCATAGGATCAGTTAACTTCTCTTTTGTAGGAATATAGCTGAGGGTGACCTTTTTATCTCTCACTTGATCATGGACGTAAGGATATTTAATCTCCATGTGCTTGGATTTCTATTAGTGTTTGGGGTCACTTTCCAAGTCAATGACAGATGTGTTGCCTATCTTCAATGATGTAGGCTCACGAATGGATGGTACAATAGTTAGACCTTGTAAAATTTGCAAACCATATGCACTTTTGAACTGCAACACAACATGTAATGTTTTTAGACTCTATAAATGAAAGGGTAGTGGGTGTTTGTTTCTTACTCGACTAAGATATAGATCTTCCTTAGAGAAAGAAGACATGTCTTGAAGTAGATTTTCGCTCATCGGTGTCATTACCCCAAGTGACATCTGAATAACCATCGAGTTTGAGATTTGTGCCTTCATAATACAGCATTAGATCATTGGTTCCTACAGATAGTAGAATATGTATTTGACAGCTTGCCAAGAGACCGTCCCAAATTAGTCTTCGATGCCATCAAGAAACTAGAATAAAAAGATCATAATCTTCTAAATGGATCTGAATTACCTACTCGATGTCATCGAGGGGATCTTCGATTCCATCAAAGAACTCTCAAACATTGCTCGATGAGATTGAGCACCACTCAAAAAATTATTATTTTAGAATATGGTTTCACAGCAGCTTTGCACATCTTATAACATTACTTATCATATTTGAATTAAGCTTTTAAGGCTAAGGGATGATTAACAAGGTTTACCTATAGGGTTAGGATCATCTAGAGGTTTAAGGTTTATTTTGGATCAAGGGTTAGGGTCACCAAGGTATCTCATATATATGTTCTTTATGACTTGATGCTCATGTCATCTTGTGTCTTCGGTCTTCAATTTCTAAGGGCTCAACCGACTATATGACACATAAAGTCATGTGATTAACAAACAAGGTGCACAAATCAGTGCAATATTAATACTCGAGACTTCTTAAGTGGAGGGGCGGTCCCTCCTAACCATAAGGGATTTTGTGAAGGAATCCGAGGAGATAAGAGAGACATATGCATCGATTGTAAAGGGGGAAGAAGTGGATCCCACAAATATTCTTGAGGAGATGAAACTACCATTATAGGAATTCAATGCAATCATGCATGATGAACTTCCCGATAGGTTATACCCTGTGTGGTATATACAACATCATATTGGCCTTGTCCCAGAAGCAACTCTACCCAACCACCCTCATTATCGAATTATTCCGAAAATTGAGAGATCTTACAAGGGCAAGTCAAGGAACTGATTTGTATGGGTCTAATGAAAGAGGGCATGAGCCCATTTGCTGTCCCAACCCAATTGACGCCGAAAAAGTTACTAGAGTCTAATGCCAAGGAAGTGGTTGATAAACACCGATGCCGAAGGTGTTTGAAGTGGGTGATAATATAGTAGTTCACTTATTCACGGACAGATTTCAGCTAGGACATATAAAAAGTAATAAATAAATAAATAAAAATGAAGATCAGTGCTTATGTTTTTTATCCTCCCAACAGCATGGAGATGTCATGGAATTTCATTATAGCTGACTAATATGTATATCATGAGCCAATTATCTATTGAATAACTCAAGGACAAGTTCTTTCCAAGTGGAGGGGACAAATTTAGGACGTGGCACAGAGACATTCCTAGTATGACCGGATGAAAAGAAGGCCAAATGGAAGCAGAAGTAATCCGTCAAATCTGAGCCCAATTCTACATAGGGTATGATATAACTGGGCCCCAGGCACATCTGGTTTCAAGAAATTCAATCTGAATAGGAAGAAATTTTTGTTTGAAATGTGATCCATAAATCAGCCATAACTTTCGATCCGGGTATTATTATGGGAGGCATGACCTATCAATCTTTATTGTAATAGGCTATTTAGGGTCAACCGACCGCGTCTGTCCATTTCGTGAGAAAACGGACACTTCCAGTTCAAAAATGAATTTTAGGAAAAAATTATTATTTTTAGTATTTTCGAATTTTATCATATTTTATTATTTTTGGAGTTTTAGATTTCTATCTTTTCATAAAAAATTAATTATAATTATGCCAAGAATGCTCTAGTAAAGTTTATTTAGGACCTTTTGTTTTTAGAAGAAATTTTTTTTTTATTTCTAGTAATTTCTATTTTAGCTGAAATAAGACTTTTATTAGGGTTAGAATTTTACTATTTTTGTTAATTATGAATTAGGGTTTTATTTTTCTTTATTAGTGGTGTAATTGAAAGCTAGTAAATAATACACATTATTCAATAAAATATTTGACTTTTCTTTTATTATTTTCTATAAATTTAAGAACTATCTTGTGGATTCAAGGTTTTGATTATTTGAGAAAGACGGTAATCTTTCTCATTACTTCTTCACACCCTTCTCTACTTCGGTGAGGTTGGATGTGGCTAGAAGTTATTCAATCTTATCCAATATTACCTTATTCTAATATCAAATTCAAAGTTAAATTTAAAGCTCGGAGTTTAAAATTCAACTTTAAACTGTTAAGAGAAATTAGAAAAATAATAATAATAATAATAAGAGGAAAACTTGCATGGGACCAACCCACTTGTGGTTACCCACAAGTGGGCCCCATACGCCCATGCCCAACAAATCAAATATCCATGAACTTCATGCCCGTATGGCATGCATCATACACTAGAGCAGGCATCTCATCCGCTCTACTATTGATGGGCCACTAACCCAAAATTTCTATTATTGGTCTTATCCTAACCATCTATAAAATGAACCCTTTTCTCATTAAATGTCAGGAGTTACTTAGGATCATCCAAGCAATGTGTTTTTTGGACTAGGACAATTCACTGCCGAATGAACAGTTTTGATCTCATTCACTTATGCCCCATGTAAACCAGTGACTTGAAGGCACCAGGGTCCACTCATATACACACACACACACACACACACACACACACACACATACTGCAAATGTATGAACTCATTAAACATAAGAAATTATAATTTGAACCAAACATAATTAGAAAAACTCACATATGCTGCAACGATTGATGTTTTCCAATGGTGGACGGGATAGTACCAAAAATCATATTGTTTCTTAGGACTCTGTAGAGAAAGCATAAAAGTAATATGAGTATGTCATTTTAACTTTCTAGGCATGGATGAAAAAAGAAAAATATAATCTAACAGATTAGTATTACTACACATGCTGAGATCATATGGCCTTACAAGATGCGTAAAGATGTCATATTCTCAATAAAATTCAACGAGGAGCTCCCATTAGACACATCACTGATCCTCCTGTACGAGTACACGGTTAGTTGAGGCCATGTTTGGAGAGAAAAAAAAAATAAATCACGATTTTGAAGAGTTTTACTTTAAAAATCAAATGATATTCGCCTGGATACAAAAGAGCTACTTCCTACACAACATAGGAGACCCCATTTTGTGATTTTTGGAAATTTTACTTGGGGTGTGTTTGGTTTCACCAAATATCATGAAATTTCACAATGTTTAGTGCAACCAAACACACCCTTAGTGCACAAATTCCAATATCAGAAATTAGTAATATGAAGGAAGACTATTGAAGATTAAAACAAGTTAATGAACACCAACACTCACAACTCGGTCAGTTTGGTCAGATTAGAAAAACTGGATGGTATGGGACCCTCGAAAGCATTGCCTTGCATTATCCTGCATCAACATTTTCAGTCTTACAAATACTCTTTAAAGAAGTATGCCATGGCATATCAAGAAAATGAGATCTGCTAAGTGCACTCGCTGTGCTACTCGATCACATAGTAGGTCCCACTTGCTGGTTATTAAAAAAAAAAAGGCTAGTGTCCACATTTAACTTACACGTGTGGCCCACTAGATGACCGATCATTGACCGTGGTGGAAATTTCTATCCACATTCAGAACAGGATGTGGCACCAAACCTACTTTGAGTGTGGATAGAATTCCTGTCCACCACCAATGGATGTTGGGAGACTTTGTTATGCAATCCCATGCGTACCAAATGAGAAAGATAGGAGTTATTATCAGTATAGAACTCGTAAGTACTAGCTTACAAATAATTGAGAGCCCGACTCCCATTGAAATCAGGTATTTTTCCTGTGAAGTTGTTATCAGATGCCCACCTGAAATTCAATCATATTTTCCACCGCAAATGCGGATATTATTAAATCAAGGGATAAGAAAAGATAGACATGGCATACAAGTAACAAAAATTGAGCCATCCGAAATCATGGGCCCCACAGTAGATGGGTCATAATCCAAAAATCAGATCAATTGAATGATCCTGAGCTCTAGATAATAGGCATTAGGATCTGTTGTATTCAGACCATTGCGAATTTTTCCATTTTAATGCCCATTGGATTGCACACCATAAGTTGTACAAGTGTTAGTTCAAGAGAAATCTAAGGTGGGGCCTACGATTTTGATGGTTTCCGTGCGGCTTATAATCACGAGCTCTTACAAGGTATTCACGTTAATCAAGTTGGCAAATGTTGAAGGAATCTCGCCGCTTAGCCCACAGCTATCAATGGATCTGTGAAAAGCAAGTATAGATAATGAATCCAGTATTACAATTTCTCCTGCTATTTTCAGTTGGAGGAATGCTCACACCATTTCAACGGACCAAAAGTAGCTGACCACTGAGTTACATTTTTCAAATGGTCAAAGCAGTTAAAATGGCTGAAAGGGTACTTTGAACAGCCATGTAATTAATGTAAACAAAGCGTCCAGGGAAGGGAATTTTACTCATTCCAACAACCACTTAAGGCTAACATTTTGCTGCTACCATACCACCGTAAAGCAGTTTTGTTCAGCTGCATCAATGCTTCCTAACTCCATTTTTTATTATTTTTCTTTTAAAAAAAAATTCATGAGGAAAGTTTAAAAATAAAGAGTCCAACTGGTTACAGTCCACTTAGCAAATAAATTCCAATATTTGATGTGTGTGTGACATCCATCCTTGTCCTATAAGTTGGCCTAATTATTGGGATTACGTTTTGTGAAGATCACCACATCCTCTCATCGAGTGAACCACACTTGTATTTTATTACTTATCAATTGTAAATATTGTTGTTATGGTGTGGTCCACTTAATGAGTGGATGGGTTTGAATTTTGTACAAGGCTATTCTCATGGTGGAGCCAACCTATAACCTATAAGAAGGTTGTATGTAATTCACTGGGTGGACAGTAACTTATGATTCAGCTGGTCCGGCAAAAAGCTTCTCAGAAAGAAAACTTAGAGAAAAGAAAGGCAAAAAAATATTTACATATTAATCTCTATAAATTGGGTGGCAAATTTGAAATTCCAAATGCATCATATGATATTTTTGAAGAAGAATAATTAAATATAATAATAATAAGAAGAAGAAGAAGAAGAAGAGAAGTTACAGTATTTGCAGACTTGTCAAATTCCCCAGCTCAGGTGGGAGCGAACCAGTGAAGTTGTTTGAGGCTATATTCCTGAAAATAAAAATAAATAAATAAAAATAATTAATTAATCATTTCATAACCAAAAGCATCCTGTTTTGGCCTGAAATCACTACAATAACCTACATCAATTTTCTGTCATTTGAGAACTGAACACGCAGATGGAAGTATGCTAACTTGTGGTGCAACCAAACCTTTCCTGCCAACGTGTTGTTTGTGCAGAACAGCCGTACAATGCTAATGTCAGGTCCTATGATGAAGGGGAGCGGTTTAGGTGCGGCCGGGCCCCACCCAAGATGATGAGGTCCTTACCATGGGGCGCACATTGATGTATGTATTCTACATCCATGCCATCCATCAGTTTGCCGGATCATTTCATGGCATGAGCCTAAAAATAAAGTAGATCCAATTCTGATCAGGTGGACAATACTATAGGAAATGGTGATGATTGACCATTAATGGGCAGCATAAGTTTTGGATCAGTAGGTTTATGTTACCTTATCAACAGGTTGGATGGAAAATAAACATTATGGAAACAAACAGTATAGTGGCCCTAGGAAATTACTTAATGGTAGGGCCTTCAATCACCACAGTTTCAAGTATGGTCTGCTTGAGATTTGGATCTTCTTCATTTTTGGGCTCATGACCTAAAATGATCCGGTAATCCGGTAAAACGGATGGATGGTGTGGATATAGATTACACACATCAAGGTGGGCCCTATGGTAAGGGCCGCACTGTCTTGGGTGATGATGATCATCTAGCTCAAACAATCAGATGGGTCCGTCATTAGGTTGGCCATGCCTAAGATGTTGAGTCACCGTCGCTTATCCACTCATTCCAACGGTGCAGCCCACCTGTTGGCAGGTCTGGCCTGATTTCTGTGTGCCAGGTATCTTCATGGTGGAGCCTACCATTTTGAACAGTGTCGATTCCCCACAGAAGTGGCATGTTGGCGGGAAAGATGTGGCTTCATGACAATATGTGCTGCACCACCTGAACGATTCACACCGTTCATCTAGACACTCCCACCGTAGATGGCCCATCTGGAAAAAAAAAAAAAATCTGTCCTCGCCCTTTCATATCAGCAATGATGATCCCCAACCAATGAAATTCTTTTCATACTGAGCTTATACTATGAAAACTTCTAGATGAACGACCTGGATCTTCATGTGCGGAGGAGAAAGGAGGTACAGCTGTGGAGAGAGTTTGAGAGCAATGGCCATGCGCCCAGCTACTCTACAACATAACTTACAGGCAGCTCAATCCAAACCGTCCAAACAGTGGGACCCACCGATGAAGGATACATCCCTCTAAGCAGATTGATTAAACCATCCTGACCTTTGATCAATTTGTATTTTCATTTCAAACTGTTGACTATTTTTCATCTCAATCTCAACCACCTACTAGTGTTCATCAATCAATCAGTCAATGAGAATCATCTGTCCAATGTGGGTTTTCGGTGACCCATATAAAGCAGGCCCATGATGCTTCACGTACATTTATGCCACATGTCCCATAGTGGTGTGTATGCATATGATCATCACGATGCCTGAGGAAGATAGTCAGAAAGTCCTTGTAGTGTCTCAAAGTACAGACGAATGGTTATGAACTTCCAATCACTGATGGTGATCTGGTATATGGCACAGATTCCACATACTATAAATTTAAATAGTTATGTGGACTACTATACTTATTTTCTAGCATGGATAAATGGGAGGAGATTCAGTAAACCCAGAGGATGAAAATTTCATCTCCCGACGAGAGATCATAGTGATGGGATGAATCCTAACCGTTGCCGTATAAGAGTTCTATGCAGTTCTCGGAAGCGGATTGCGTGCAGAGTAAACGACTTATAGCATAGTGAGTAAACTCTGTGCGGCCCACTATGGATGTATGTGTCTTATCCATGCAATTCATCCGTATTTTCAGATCATTTTAAGACATCAATCCAAGCTCGAAGTACATCCAAAGTTCTATTGGACCACACCAGATGAAACGGTGGGGATAATGACTTCCACCGTGGAAACCTTCTTTGGGCCTACAGTGATGTTTATTTTTCATCCAAACTTTTCACGAGGTCACAGAGACACGGATGAAGATAAAAAAAACAAATATCGGCTTGATTTTAAATTTATATGGCTCCCGAGAAGTTTTCAATGGTAGGTGTTCAATTCACACTGTTTGTTGAGGTGTTGGTTCACTTGAGCTATTTTTTTTCTTTTTTTTTTTGGGTTAACTTGTTAGTACATACCCATGTCAGTACACACTTGAGCTTTGGATATGTTTAAATTTTACAATCTTTCCCTGAACTTAGATGATAAAATGGATGGACGGCGTGGATAAGACATATACATAATGGTGGGCCCCACAGAGTTTACTCAGTATACTATCTGCCC
Organism: Magnolia sinica; assembly: GCF_029962835.1. Classification (NCBI taxonomy): domain Eukaryota; kingdom Viridiplantae; phylum Streptophyta; class Magnoliopsida; order Magnoliales; family Magnoliaceae; genus Magnolia; species Magnolia sinica. The sequence continues at coordinate 11,559,289 of NC_080584.1, read as the reverse complement.
CTACGGTTCTCTCTTTAAAGTACACGTATCTAACATGTGGTGATCAGTACTGTTGATCCTATAAGCCAAAATTCAGACTGATTGGATAATGGTTAAACGTGACTGCTAACCACTCCTTTTGTAGGCCACTTATTAGACAGCTAAGACAGTCCACTCCCTCAAATATGGGATGGTCCAATAAGACAATGGTTCCGATCACAACATCTTTGCCACGTGCTACATACTGGCATTCCCCTTTAAAACAATGGTGCACAAAATTTACTAAAATCTGATCAATGATTTGTGCACCACATCCTTACATGGTTAGGATCATCCTATCATTGTAATTTTTCGTCTATGGTAAATTCATGGTGCCTTAAGACGAATGAGTGGTTCAGATCATCACACACTTCATTGTGAAGGATATCATGTGAGGGTTTGGTTGCAAATATAATCTACCATGTGGGCATGATCCTAGTCGTTCATGTGAGAGTCCCATGCTATAGTTTGAGTATCTGAGAGTTGCTATTTAACAAATACAACTATCCAATCATATGATCAAATCGATTGTAGGCCCATAGTGGGACCCACCAAACGAAAGGTTGACTATCCTCATACCTTGCTGGACTTGCCCAACCATAATTTTGAACATGATCCACAGGTGTATAGAGCCATGTCCATCTCTCTATATACAAGCACAGTTTTGAACATGGTACAGGTGCACAGATCCGACCTTTCTATAAGGTGGACCTCACTGATTAGATCTTCTGGATCAAAAATCATGTAGGTTTACTCCTCAAGTGGGCCAGTGTACAAATCAAACTTCTAGCTAAATCAATTTTTATCCAGCCATCCATTTGTTGTGTATCCTCCCCAACTGGAAAAGGCTTGATCAGCGGATGGAAAGCTCCGATCCTACACATATGCCATTGTGGGACATGTGATTGCATATAGACGGATGAGATTTGTATTCTTCATTTGTCGTGCCCTTGAGATCAGTTGTGACAATCCAAATGCTGATCAGATAATCCTAACCGTCCAACTGGAGGCCACCAATGGACGGTTAGATAAAAACTGGTCAGTTTTCCAAGTTCTACGGTTGTAAAATTACCTCTCACCGACTTCAGATGTAATGCTTTATAAGATACAACTAATTGCACCAGATACAAACCACTGTAAGAGTTAACTGCCACATTGGAAGTGGTATGACTCTTTTGCATACCACATGGTACTCACGTGGAGCTATCCAGACCATCCAAATTGTGAGAAAACTGTGGATGGAGTATATAACTAAAATTCAGCTGATAAAGTACTCCTAGTCATCCAAGTGATGGCCATCGGATGAAAGGGTAAAAGCAAATTAACGAGTGCTCCAAATTCAAATGGAAAAGTCAGATGGATCCTATTAAACTCTTGATTTAATTTTCTTTTTCCCTTGTGTACGTGCTTCATCCATGAATGTTTCAGAAATTTGGATGGTCTGGATTCTCCTACAACCATGCCACGTGGACAGTTAACGAGTGATAAGTAATAGCAACAGCAGATGTTTCGTTGTGGGAGAAGTTTCGATACTTACAGGTATAACGCAAGTTCATTAAATTGCCGATAGAAGCTGGCAAGGGACCCTAATTTTGTGACAAATACCTGCAACAGATACAGAAACACTTGGTGAGGTGTGAGTGAAGGTAGGACTTAAGAGGCCTATGGTTAACAAGTTTATCCTGAGTTTGCATGTAATAGACTGAACCCGATGTAAGGTCAGACCTGGCCCCATCACCAGATGTTAACAACAATGAATTTTGACCCCTACTCACCAAATTACTAACTGGGCCTAATCTTTTAAACACGTGCTGAGTCCAAACTCACTTGCACTCTGGCTGTGGATAGATGAATCAGATGAGTTAAATGGGACTTGTCTAAGTTAATTTGGACTCAGTCCGAACCATCCAGTTCAACACCATGAGTCACCCCTGATTGGTGTGAGTCAGGCAGAATCATTACAGACACAGGTGAGTCGTGACTCAACTCGAGAGTAGACAAGTTGGCATGGTGCTCCGGCTCAACTAAAGTGTTTACATGTGGCATGCATCGAGGCTTTGAAGAGCCATTTAAATGTAAACAAAGCATCCAGAAAGGGAATTTTACTCATTCCAACAACCACTTAAGGCTAACATCTTGCTGCTACCATACCACCGTAAAACAGTTTTCGTCAGCTGCATCGAGACTTTCTGACTCTTTTTTTATGAGGAGAGGTTAAAAATAAAGAGTCCAACTAGTTACAGTCCACTTAGCAAATAAATTCCAATCTTTGATGTGTGTGTGACATCCATCCCTGTCCTATAAGTTGGCCTAATTATTGGGATTAGGTTTTGCAAAGATCACCACATCCTTTCATCGAGTGGACCACACTTGTACTTTATTACTTATCGATGAAAAATATTGTTGTAACGGTGCGGGCTACCTAATTTGTGAATGGGGCTGATTTTGTACCTGCAGGTTAGTCGGGTGGTGGAGCCAACCTATAAGAATGTTGGATATAATTCTTTGGTTGGACAGTATACTTACGATTCAACTGGTTCGACTTAAAAGCATCTCGTAAAGAAAACTTAAAGAAAAGAAATGAGTAAATAAATTTTGCATATTAATCGCTACAATTTGAGTGGCAAATTTGAAAATCCGAATGCAATATATGAGATTTCCCGTGAAGAATAATTAAATATAATAATAATAATAATAATAAGAGAAGTTACAGTTTTTGCAAACTTGTCATATTCCCTAGCTTAGGTGGGAGCGAGTTAGAGAAGTTGTTGGAGCTTATATCCATGAAAATATATATATATATATATATATATATATATATATATATATATATATATATATATATATATATATATATATATATATATATATATATATATATATATTAATTAGCTTTGATTTCATAACCAAAAGCATCCTGTTTTGGCCTGAAATCACTACAATAACCTACATCAATTTTCTGTCATTTGAGAACTGAACACGCAGATGGAAGTATGCTAACTTGTGGTGCAACCAAACCTTTCCTGCCAACGTGTGAACTAACTCCACCGTCCGCTTGTGTGTGGCCTACCTGAGTTTTGGATCTGTCTCATTTTTTACCTTATATCCTCTCATGGTTAGGCCGAAATGATGGACGGAGTAGATTTATACCACTGTTAGTGGGACCCACTATATTTAAAATAATAATAATAATAATAATAAATTTATCTTCCGCACGTATCCGTCGCCTAACCCACCTTCTCCATTCTTCCTTCCTTTTCGTATGGTAATGGGCACCAAACCCTCTCATGAAACAAAACTACCTACACTCCCCATTCTTTCGCCTCGTTCCTCACACCATTAAAAAGGAAGGAAAAATATAAACAAAGATTCAATCATATCGAAAAGGGAGAGAGAAAACCCGATAGATCAAGACAGAGAGGGAGAGAGAGAGAGAGAGAGAGATTAAAGTGGAGCCAGATCATCAGACTTTTAAGGTAGGTGATCTTATTTTGAGGTTTATCATTTTCAGTTAATTATTATGTTTATTTAATTCAAAATTTTGATAGGAATATTATTGTCAGTTGATTATTATGTAGGGAATCCTACTTATTTATGAATTTCTATTTTATAATCTTCTGAAAAGATGAATAAAAAATAATTTATATATATATATATATATATATATATATATATATATATATATATAAATAAAATAAAATAAATTTACAGAATAAAATAAATAATTTATCTAAGTTTATATTTTAATTTATTAATTCTTAAATTTTTTTTGTTAAGATTAAAAATTAAATATAAATTATTCCTAAATTTTTAAAAATTAATTGATATGAAATTAAATTATTAAAAATAAATTAAATTCAAATTAATTTATGTATTTATTTAAATTAGTAAATTTGAATTAATTTTTTAAATATTTTTAATTAATGAATATGTTAGTTATTAAATTTAATTGTTGAATTAATCCGAATTTTATATATATATATATATATATATATATATATATATATATATATATTTATATATATATATATATATATATATTCAAGTTAAAAAGTAAAACAAAAATTTTAATTCTAATAATTTATAATACTTAGAATTAATTATAATAATAATAATAAAATAATTTAAAATTTGAATGTAAAAAAATAATAATAATAATAGTATCCAAAGTTCAAATTAATAACTTCTTTTAACTTATTAAATTTAGATACAAAAATAAATAATAATAAAATTTTGAATTTAGATTTAAAATGATTAGATTAAAAATTTTAAGATAGATTAACTTAAATTATTAAATAATAATTTAATTACATTACTACTGTGATATTATAGAAATCAGTGTAATATTTTTGTTTCTGTAAAGATTAAAATTCAAATTTTAATTCTAAAATTTTAAAGAGTTAATTAAATTAAATTAAAATGAACTTAAGTTTAAATTTTTTTAAAAAATTTTGGAATTGAAACTAAAATTTCTTATACATTATTTCACAGAAATTCCTAAATTAAATAATAGTAAAATAATATTTTATTTAAGTATTTGAATTATTAAAGTTTCAACAAAAATTAAATCTAGAATAATTAATTAGAATTATATTGTTGATATTTGATTGTAAAATAATTATTCATCTTACATATATGTCTACCATTCATTGAGCATCAATTTTAATATGTTGGATGGAATGTAAGTAAGTAGGACAATCGTGTCCCTTGGGTGAAAGACCCTAAATTAGCAAGTAGGGCAATCGTGTCCCTTAGGTGAGAGACCCTAAAGCTAGCAAGTAGGGCAATTGTGTCCCTTGGATGAAAGACCCTAGAATCCACTGGATCCTTTGGAATCTCCTTTGTGTACGGCGTATGAGTATAATTGTGTGCGTAGACATACGTCAAAGGTACAACTGGAGCAGTAGTCTGACCAGCTAACATATAAATGGATCTATCACCATGAGATACCAGTGTGTGGGCATTAATGCAACGTGATCATCCACTTGGGTACGGTGTTGTAAGAAATGATATAAATGTTATGAGTATTCATAGAAATATCACATGCATCGCATTTTCACAATTCTGTTGTTAAATTTCATTTTCTGTATTCTATTTCCTTCATTATTATGAAATTGATATTATCTGAACATGTTAAATTTTGGGTAAGAAATGACCCTACTGGTCTGTTATGCTCATCCTACTAAAAAAAATGCATAGGTGCAAAGCTGGAATACTACGAACAGGCAGGCCTCTACTATTAGCTTTATTTTCTAGAAAATTAGGTTTAGTTTTAATTCAATTATATATATATATATATATATATATATATATATATATATATATATATATATATATATATATATATATTTAGTTTATGTTCAAATTTCGATGTAAAAAGGGAAAACTATCAAAAGAGTTGAATTTAATAAACATTTCAGCTGTATTTTCTTTTAGATGATGGTGAATATTTATTGAATTTGATTGAATCAACTGGATTGTAATAAATGTCATTATATTATAACTCACAAACCTTGGGGTTCGAGTCCCGAAGACCTTATTCGGGTACTCGAATTTCGAGGTGTGACAGTTTGGTATCAAAGCCAGGTTAGATTAAAAATTGTGGACTTAGGGTTGTCTTTAGAATTAGTGACCCAAACATAAATCCCTTTGCTTTTATGATAGAAAAAATAGAAATATAAATTTACGAATCATTGCATTATGTTGACATCATATATAATCTTATTTAGACTTGACATTGAACTAATAACCCAAATCTGGACCGTAAAGAATTTTTAGAGTTTTTTTTTTTTTGGCATACAACGGTAAATTGGACAGCAATAGTAAGCAGAAAACACTTAACTTACAAAAGTCATAACTAATTAATTAAAACTCCTTTTAAGTTGATTCAGACTCCCAGTCGTGGATTAACAAGTGTAGTTTCAGTAAAAAATAATTTAAAAATATAAATATAGGTTTATCCTTTACCAATATTAAGTTATGTGTATATTAGTTAGAAATCATTTGTTTCTCGACAGACCTAATTATCCAAATTTTAGAATTTTCTGTAGACTTTTTATTAGGCTGAAATTTTATAGAATTATAGTAGACTCATATATGTATCCTCATAAAAAATTTTAGATCAATCTGACACTCATAAATATTAAAAACATTAGTGAGAATAGTATCCTAAGAATCTGAATTTTTTGCACTACAACCTTGATACATATCATTGTCTGAACTCTCTTAATCTTCAGGTGTTAGTCTTTTAGATCATCAAATTTTTCTTGAAATCTAATAAAATTTTCATGCTCCTAGAGACCTTAAATAGTGTGTACTCTATTAATGATACTTAGAATTCAATTTAGTTACTACAACCCACCTTGGTTGTTATACACTAAGCTTACATATTTAATTAATTGTAGATTATGGCGGATCAAAACATTGATGTCGGAGCCATATCAGGAGCTCCTGGTCTCGATACCACTGAAAACGAGTCACTCATGTATGAAATTATTAGGGTCATAGGTGATCTTACGGCTCTTGTGGACTATCAGATAAGATAAACTCAAGCGTAAGGTCAAACCCAAACTATTCACGTAGCTAACGAAGGGATAAGAACTTTATTGGAAAAGTTCAAAAGACAGAGGCCGCCTGTATTTTAGGGTGGGCCTAACTTATCTGAGGCTGAGGTGTGAAAGAAACAGATTGATAAGATATTCACGGTTATGATGTTGAATGAATACCAAAAAGCAGAATTGGCTATTTACATGCTAGAAGGAGAGACAGATCATTGGTGGGACTCAGTCATTAGGATGAACCCAAGAATTGAAGCCTAGACCTGGGCCCAGTTTTGTGAAAAGTTTGATGATAAATACTTTCTTTTGTATGTGAAAAATCAAAAGGCAGGAGAATTCATGAAATTGGAGTAGGGTGATATGACAGTGTGCCAGTATGATGGTAAGTTCACGGAGCTATCATGATTTGTAACTTTTCTGGTGTCCGATGAAACCCGTAAGGCACAAAATTTTGAGGAAGGTCTGAGAGCCTCTATTCATAGCCGATTAGCCCCTTTCGTATAGAAGATCAATGCTGAAGTGTTGGAGCGTGCCTTAGCTATGGAGAAAGACATCAACGAATATTGGAATAACCGTGATGAAAGGAAGGATGTAGAGAGCAGTACTAGAACTACTACATATATATCTCCAACCCAACAAGATGCAGCTAAGAGACAACAACATCGACATTAATGGCTAGACCGACGACAACACTTCCTGCACCACGATTTTTGAAATTTTGCTAAAATTGTGGACTCGAGGGCCACACTTCTCGTTTTTGTTCCAGACCACAGCACAGTCAATATCCACAAAGGTCAGGACCTTCGCATCAGTCTTTCAGGCCTCCCTAGTATCAAGCGTCGTCCTCTATGTCACAGCAATCTCTACTACATCCTTTCGCCTCACAGCCATCCTCGAGACCACCTCAGCCATATCCACAGAGGTCGTTATAGTCATACCCAAGGCCACCATAGCAAGGACCTTCATCGGTATATCAGAAACCACCTCAGCACCCACCACCATAGGTTAGACCTCAGCAATGCCAGCAGTCGAGGTAGGGAGTTCAGGCACCACGACCACAAGCTCAAGGCCAAGTCTATGCCCTAGTACGGTCAAGAGACGATAGAGTGCAGCCGTACGAGAACTTGGCGCAACAATATGAGGGCTCAATTCAAAGTTATGATGTTCCAACACAATCTGAGGATGAAGTGACCCAAAATTATGATGATGCGACACCCCTATATGAGGATCCAGCATCGTCAACAGATGACATTATTCAGCCTGACATTGAGACTACCAACGATGTAGTCGAAGGTACTATCGTCATTTATTCATCCTTAGCTAGTGCGTTATTTGACTCTGGAGCATCGCATTCATTTATTTCTCACTGCCTCTTATGCTCGCTTAGGTTATTACCTACTTCATTAGATAAAAAGTTAATAGTAGCAAACCCCCTTGGTAATTCAGTTGACCTAAGTCAGATTTGTAAATCCTATCCAATCATGATCGAGAACGTAAATTTACCAGCTAATTTTATAGTTATGCTAATGCGAGAATACGATATTATATTAGGGATAGATTGGTTATCTCTATATCGGGCTAAAATCGATTGTTTTAGGAAGATAGTCATATTGAATGTCGTTGGGCGAGCACCATTACAATTCCATGGAATGCGAAGGAGAGGAGCATCAGTTAGTTTGTCAGCCATCTCGAAAGTTAAACTCTAAGGAGTAGAACAAATTTCGATTGTTAATGAATTTTCAGAAGTATTTCAAGATATCACTGGATTACCTCCAAAGAGAGATGTTGATTTCACAATCAATCTGGTATCTGTGACTGCACCAATCTTTAAAGCACCATACCGTATGACACTTGTTGAATTGAGAGAATTAAGGGAGCAATTTTAGCAGCTCCAAGACCAAGGCTTCATTAGGGCTAGTACATTGCCATGGGATACACCAGTATTATTTGTAAGAAAGAAGGATGCGTCTTTGAAGCTATGCATCGATTAAGGCGACTATCAAGAACAAGTACCCGTTGCCGAGCATATATGATTTATTCAATTAGTTGAAGGGAGGGAAATACTTTTCAAAGATAGTCCTACGGTCTGGATATCATCAGTTGAGGATTAGAGATGAAGATGTATCCAAGACTGCCTTTAGGACTCAGTACGACCATTATGAATTTCTAGTGATGCCCTTTGTCTTAACAAGCGCTCTGCTTGGTATTTATGGACCTCATGAGCGGGGTCTTGAAGCGATTATTTTGGACCGATTCGTGATAGTGTTCATAGATGATATTTTAAGTTACTGCAAGATCACGAGGATGCATCACGGGGCACCTTCGAATAGCTCTTGAGCTACGAGACAATCGGGTTGTATGCAGCTTGAAAATGTGACTTTTGAAGAATGAAGTAAAGTTTTTAGGGCATGTGGTATCGAAAAGGAGTGTCGGTAGACCCATGCGAAAGTGACGATGTTAAATTGGGGCATTGTAATGGCAATGAAAGTGAGTTTATACTGGGCCCAGAGGTTCTTTGTCGCCCTCATACTCTGTATCGTTAATTTTCATCGAGGGTCCACCGCACCTGATCGCGAATGAAGAATCTGTAGATCAATGGAACAGTGGGACATTGATCAGTGCATAGCATATTTGAAGGATCACAGGGATCATCGCCTCATCGGATGATCAATGTTAGATCATGATCTGCAGCGATCTTTTCAATGAAGGTGGAAGATCCAATGCAGAAAATGAAATTATGATCTCGTTAAACTGAAACTTAATATGGTTACGTACCACTACACATGATTTCTAACGTGGACCCAATAATGGGTGGGCCTTAACCCAATAGCACCACCATTTAGATTATCCTAATCATTTGATTAAAAAAAGACACATTGATAAAGATGTCCTCTATTCAAGCAATTAAGATCATCCATCTGCTGTTATTTTGAGGCCAATGACCATATATGGTGAGTAACACGTGATGATCTATATAGTGGGTCCAACCTGATACATGGCTTGGATGCCATACACATGTGCTTGTTTTGCATGACCACGGTAGGACAGGAATCTAAAAATCATGCAGATCCAAAACACGTGGGCCATACCACACAAAACATTGGGGATTGAACGCCTGGGGTTACAGAGGTTTGTATCAGGATGATATTTGTGCCTCTAGTTTATCTCAGTTGTAAAAACCTAATGAACAGTTTGGATGGAAGGTTTCAGCAGTGGACATTTCCGTTCCCACTGTTTCATTTGGTGTGACCCACCTGAGTTTTGAATCTGTCTGATTTTTAAAATCCAGTGCTATTATGATCTTTGAAAACAGATAGAGGGAGTGGATATTTTACAGACATCTCTGTGGGCCCCACACAGCCATGTAACAGGCATATCTCTGTGCCCGGGGGTGACGGCCATTCCGCTTCCAGACCACATGCATCTAATGAAACAATAAGAACAGGAAGCTCCCACATTTTATAGGACAGCCATCTCATGCCGTGAGGGCTACTGTACTGTGTACGTGTGGCAAATGTTGATGAGATCTGAACCGTTTGTTCGGCTGTTGCGGTAGTGAATGGGGGATAGCCCAAACATATCACATTGATTGGATGATATAAAATAACGAACTTCTTGATGAACAAATATGGACAGAAAAAAGAGTCAACAGGATTGTGATCCATCATTCTCAATGAGAAAATTTTCATTGATCAGACAGCCAGATTTCCCAATCAAAGACATTTCTGGTTGATCGTCAATCAATGATAGATGGTGCCTATAACCATACACACATGCGCCATATGTATAGTACAGATAATGGGTGGAGGATAACTCCAATGCACGGCATAGGGCCATTACCCATTTTATTATTATGTATATAGAAAATAAAAATAAAAAAGATTATCTATTCCTAGAAATGGAAAGGATGGCCTACGGTATTGAGAGTTTTGATAGCATGAAGAGCTTCGCTGAAGACAATTCAAGCTCAAATCCCTGAAAGCACAAGAAAAATGCCAGTTAAATAACGGCCATTATATGATGGAACAACGGCCGTTGATTACAGAGGATGCCTAATTTGTTTAACAAAAAAGCCAAAATGCAACATAGATAAAATCAATGTGGGAAAAGGCAATATTCAGGTGGTCGCGTATATAATGTTGTGAACTATATAAATATTGAAGTGAACTAATTCTTTTATTGTCTTGACTCGTTTAAAAAAATGACATTGATAATCACCTGCTGTTAGAACTATCAACTACGAAATTATTAGCCACCAAATTCCTGTACACAAGGAGCACGGTGTCAATATCGTCAATAATTTTGATAATAAGTATTCTTATGATGCACATGTGAAAATGTATGTCCTAATCAGGATCATTGATCCAGTGGGCCATGCACAAAAGTTACATCAATTGGAGAGCTCTAACTATCCAACTGTTCAACATTTTTCCTACCATGTGCCTTGTGAGTGATCATCCCTTTTGAGACCACAATCGGTCGCTTTATCTTTTGGGGGCCCACCAAATCATTAGTCCTGATTGGTGTACACACGTTCCAAACGTACCCTAGAGATGTTTTCAAATATTTCAGACATCAAAACTTTAAAACCATGTCTATATCATGACAAGAAAGAAAGAAGGTTACGACTTCCATCCTAGTCTTGGAAATGTCACGCAGTCTGCATTTAACAGTGTAAAACATGGTTTTTACATGTTCAAAAGTGGTGGTGAAAGGAGGAAGGCTTGTGCTTCCTCATACATACAAGTTTGGGCCTCCGTCCAAAACCCAACGTGGAAAGCTTCCTGATAATTGATTGTATGATAAATCTCTGCAAATTATAAAAAGGAATATCAAAGATTATCCAAACATTGAATGTAAGATATCATTTATGATTTATGAGATAAACAGTCACTAAGCTATAGGATTGTGAATTTTCGGCATACAAAACTTGTTTGATTTTGATTGCAAAAAGTTTTTGATGACACTAGACCTCCCACAACACGCATTGAAACAAAATAAATCTTGTTGATGTTCAAAATTCAAATGGGTTTCTCTATGAAAACATGAAAAATCAAGACATGGATATAAAAAAATAAACTAGAATCCTCAGAATGAAAAATCATGGATTAAAATTTCCCTTCATCGATATGTTTGGGATTGCAGTTTTGCATGAATTCATGTATGAATCTTGACCAGCCATCTTTTGTATCTTCTTTGCCTTGCGAAGATTTTAGGCCTATTTGGATACTACCTCATATGATTTATTTATTTATTTATTTTTAATTACGATAATAACAAAGTTACCTTTTTATGTTAAATTACCTTGGTAAATATCTTTTTAAAAGTAACTTAGGACCTTAAAATTACTTTAATTCATTGGATAGAAATTAAAATTACTTCTTAACTTTATACTTTCTGCTTTGTCTCTCCTTCCTTTTCTTTCTCATCTCTCCACATGGTGAATAATCCATATCGAAGGCAGGGCTGACATAATGGATGTCCATATTAAAGGTGGGCTCCACATGATGGTAGTGGGCATCGAAGGTGAACCCCATATAATGAACAATTAACGTTGAAGGTGGACCCATATGATGAATGACCCACATCGTGGTGGAACTCAAATAATGGGTGGTCTACCAGCCCTAATGATGAATGGTCCACATCAAAGGACAGCCCCATATGATGGATAACTCACATTAAAGGTGGGCCCTCACACGATGGACGGTCCACATCAAAGGTGGGCTCCATAGATGGGTAGTGGACATTGAAGTTGGGCCCTACATGATGGATGACCCTCATCAAGGTGCACCCCACATAATAGACAGTCCACATCAAAGGCCGCCTCCTAATGATGAAGGGCCCGCATCCAGGGCAAGCCCCGTATGATGGACACACATTGAATGTGGGCTCACATGAGGGATGGTCCACATCAAAAGTGGGCTCCACATGATGGGTGGTGGATATTAAAAGTTGGCCCCACATGATGGATGGCCCATACCTAGATGGACCTCACATGAGGACAATCCATATAGAAGGTCAACCCCTAATGATGAATGGGCCACTTCTAAGGCGAGCCCGGATGATGGCCAGCCCACATCCAATGTTTAACATGATGGATGGTCCACATCCAATGTCTAACATGGTGGATTGCCCACATACAAGGTGGGCCTTGAATGTTAGATAGCTCACACCAAAAGTAAGTCTCGCATGGTGGATGATCCACATTGTAAGTAGCCCTACATGATGGATGGTTCACATTGAAGACAAGGCCAATGTGAGCCCAACATAATGAATAGTCTACATCAAAGGATGGCCCCATGTTAGACAATATTTATTAAAGGTTGATCAAACAAATTTGAGTGATAAGTATTCATATAATGTTGTTACTTTTTGGCTGATAAATATGTTGTTTATCAAACATATGTGTCAAAGAAAAAGTAGAAACCAGGATAAGTTAGTGGAAGTATAAGTAACTTATGTAAAGTAACTTACCACAAATAGAACATGAAAATGGTAACTGGTTTTCAAAAAAACTTTTATTTTTCTTTCAAATGTATGAAATGTAAATTTTCCTTGAAAATTAATTTCATTTCAAGGTTTTCCATACCCCCATGGCCCCATACACCAAGTTTCATGTGGTCATTTCCACTGTATTAGGTTGTGTTTGCTAGGACACCCAAGTTGATACTGGTTAAGTATGCTGACGAGATCACATCTAACGGAGGTGAAATTTGGGAAATTTAACAGTTTCTGATTGACCAGGAAATGAAACCTCTTCAACTTGCGGAGGTGATTCTTCCCACCCCTTTACCAAGGTACTCTAAAAGTACTCGTGGTTAGTTTTGCACAATTCCAATCAACAGTCCATTCAAGTGCGGTCTCCAAGCTTCTGTTGTGGTAGGGATGCACAAGTGGGTTGGATCGTAAACATTCTGTTGATATACGTGGGTCCAACTAGCATAGGAATTTACAATCAATTAATACTAACATAAATGCAGGGGAGAAAGAAAAAGGGTCCCGGCTAGGGTGGACCCCACCATGGTGTTGGCCCATGATAAAAAAAATTCAGCATCATCTTTGATTGAGGGGAACCACACAATTAGAAACAGTATATGTTTCAAAGCTCACCCTCCAAAATATTTCCCCTAGTGCAACCCACATGAATTACTAATGAGCTTGATTTTTAGGCTCCAATACTATATTTTAGTGTGGCATCCAATGGTGAGAGTAGATTCAAGATGATAATCACAGTGGGGCCTGTAAATATATATCAAGGATAGACCTTTCTCTCCCAATTATTGTGGCCTACTTAAATTATAAATTAATATGATTTTTTGTATAAAGGCTTCAAATGAGATTATGCATCTAATGGTCGGTGTGGATCTCACATACACATCACGCTAGACCATGTCAAAATCAAGCAACAACTTGCGTAAAACTTGCTGGAAAAAAAATGAGAATGTATACCGTCTAACTAGCTTGAGTATTGGTTAAGGTCAACAAGAGAAAAACACTCCTCTTTTAGCGGTTGATTGTCCTCTTTCAGCATATCACTGGAGTATGGTCTGACTGATGAAATGTTAACCTTCTACGGTTTTGGGGGCGATAGAGAAGGGACCTCTATGCCCCTTCAGGCCACTTCTGGAAGAAGAGGGGAATGGACAGAGGTCCAATCTAGGAAAACTATTCCCAAACTCTTTACCCTCTTCACAACAAATTTCTCCCTCGATACCTCCCCGGAGGACCTCCACAGGATCTTCAGTCGATATGGAAGAATCAAATGTCTTTAGGCCATGGAATTTCTCTCTGCGTAGACCAAGGGGATTCGCATTCGTCCACTTCAGGTTCGAATAGAAAGCTGCAATAGCTCTGGAAGCCCTCAATGGCAATATGGTGGACAGAAGAACCCTCACAGAAGAACCCTCAACAGGGATCATTTCCTAGTTGTTTTTAAATCTGGGATGGAGCTAATTTCCTTCATCTCAGATGCCTCTCTCCACACTAGGATGGGTCTGGCAAGGGTCAAACCTTGGTCTCGACAAGAGTTAGCAAAGCTCATCAGGATCAGGGCTAACGACAGGGAGGTCCCGGAAAAATCTCAACGGTTGAAGCTCGTGCTGGTGGGGCAGGCTGAATCATCTGATATTCCGCTCATTCGACTGATTCAAGGTATAAACCTTTCCAGGTACGCATTGTCAGCCATCGATATCTCCCGCCTGAACGGGATCATTTCCTGGTTGTTTTTAAATCTAGGATGGAGCTAATTTCCTTCATCTCGGATGCCTCTCTCCACACTAGGATGGGTCTGGCAAGGGTCAAACCTTGGTCTCCAAATTTTGGCCTGGCAAACGAGGGTATCTGGATTCATCTTTATGGCATCCCAGCCCACGCCTAGCTAGAATCGATATTCAAAGCTCTAGGTAATACCTTTGGGAGGGTTATTGAAATTGACAAATGTTCCTTGCTTGGTCTGGTCCAAGTAACAGCAAGTGTCAAGGTTGCTATCAGGTCGGGATCAGACATTCATAGTGCTGGGCTATTAGAGGTTACTTGGAAGACATTCCAGGTGTGGCCATTTCCGAAGCTAACAAACACATTAAGTAGCACAGACGCAATTCAAGATTCATCCAACCACCCCTACAAAGGCGACACAAGACAGTGGGTAGAGAAAGCATTCTATCATCCGAAACCTCCTCCCAAGATAGCCAAAAGACCCATGTACCCCTCCCTGCTGAGTCTTCCTCATCCCTCAAGGAAGGTGGCCAATCTGCAGCTACTCTACATCACTCATCCTTGGTAGCGACTCAACTTTAATTCTCCTGTTGCTCCTCCTCAACTCTATGAAGAACTGTCCATTGTTGTTCCTCATCCTCCTGCTCACACAGCAGACCCTGATTACAGCATTGTCCTATGTAGCCATTTCCATGCTGCAGACAACCAAGGTCATAACCCAACTACCTTGCCCTTAGTCCCAAATCCTACCCAGCCTAGCAGCTCCACCCCAAGTCCTACCCACCCTCTAATCCTCCCCTCAGCATCACCCCTCCAACAACCACCAGCTGATCGTGGTCCACGTGGTACTAAATCTATCTTATTTTTTTGATCTCAAGCCTTAAAATGAGCTTTCAAAATGGTTGGACAGTTTAGATGCAACACATGCATAATGGTGGGTCCCACAAACGGTATGGATGAAGCAGGTGGGACCCACAGACTTGGTGACGCCACTACAACAGCTATGTAGCTGGAGTGAGGTACACCAGCTGTCCCACCTCCCACACATGGGGATGGAGTGGTAAAACACTTACATCAGTGGGCCCCATGTGGGGCCCAGCATAACGTTTATCTGCCATCCAATCTATTAATATGGTCATGCAGACACAGATGAAGAGGAAAAATTTCATAATGATCCAAAACTTCTGTGACCCTAGAAGGGTTTCAATGGCAGACGCTCAATCCCCACTGCTTTTTGCTGTGTGGTCCACTTGATAGGCAGATCTGCCTCATTTTGTCTCAAGCCTTAAGGCTAGCTTGCCAACTGGATGGACGCTTTGGATGTAACCCATACATCACGGGTGGGGTCCACTGGCCATCCAGTAGCCCAACAATATGGCTGGACGGCTTAGATAAAACACATACGTCATAGAGGGTCCCACTGTCCAATGGGGTGGACGGTGTGGGTAAAACACATACACTATAGTGGGTCTCACCGTCCAATGGTGTGGATGGTGTGGATAAAACACATACACGGTGGTGGGTCCCAGCACTGGGACCCATGGTCCCTGGCCCCTTTCACGCCCAGCATAGTAGGACGCTGGCGTCCTCTGGACAGCAGCAGCCCTGTTGCACATCTGCCTCATTTTATTTATTTATTTTTATTTCATGGTTTTCTCGAGGATTTTCATAGGTGGGGCCTGCATCTAGAGAATCCACCCCATCCACTGGCTCCTATGGCTCAAGAGAAGCCAAACAAGCCCCACATTCGATGTGTTTTGGTGTATAGAAACATCAGGGTGGATTTTAATAGTAAAAACACCGTTTTCTATGTTATGGCCCGCCAGATAGTCGGATTGGCCTTATTTTTCGGTTCAACTTTTAAAATGAGTTGAGGAATAGGATGGACGGTGTGGAGTTGATCCTTGCATCAAGGTGGGGCTTGTAGGAGTGGCCCACCCAAAAAGCTTAAATTAAATATTTATTTTCTTTTTGTTAGTACATCCACTGTTTGTTCACACTTCACAATGTTGTTATCAAGGTGGGTCCCACATGGACGTGGCCCACTTAGATCAATATGATATTTGTGTTTTTCCCATCTCCTTTAAGGTAGGGCCCACATGACTTGGATGGTGTAGATCCAACACGTCCATCAAGTGCGTCCCACGAAGGTGGACGACAAGGATGAATTGCATACATCAAGGGGCCAAAATCAAGAGAAAAGGGCGAGAGAAAGAGAGAGATCGAGTGATGGAGGGACCCCGGCACTATGGGCTCTCCTTTCCGTACATCACAACATAAATCAAGTGGGTCCCATTACATGTGGGCCCACCGATCAAAATTAATGACGGAGAACCTTTCTCCAGCAAAATGAAAGGTCTAGATGACCTCTTTCAAACTTAGAAAGTAAATAAATAGTATGGTGGGCCCCTGGTCCACGTGACCCTATCAACAGGTTGTATGGAAAATAAACATTACAGTGGGCTCAAGTTGAGTGGAAAATAAACATTACAGTGGGCTCAAGTTGAGTGGAAAATAAACATTTCAATGGGCCCAGGTTGGGCCCTAGGTCTGAGTTACCTTGTTAGTGGGATGGATGGAAAATAAACATTATGGTAGGCCCACTTGGGACCCACTTAAGTATGTATTGTAATCCACACCCTCCATTAGGGTGGGCCTCACCATGATGCATGTGTTTCATCCAAACCGTCCAATCATTTGGAAAATATTTTTATGCCATGTGATAAGGCCCATCTTGGTATGTTTGTGGGCCGTCCATTGAGGCCCACCTTGATACATACAAGGCCCACCTTGATTTGTATAAGGCCCATATTATGAGGCCCATTGTGATGTATGCAAGACCCATGTTGATGCATTTGTGGCCCGTCATTGAGGCCCACCTTGATATATGTATACGAGACCTATGCATGAGGCCCATTTGATGTATTAGAGGCCCAATGGGATGTACATGAGGCCCATACCATGATTTATGTGTTGACTTTTAGAGTCTGCCTTGGAAGCAATGATGGTTTAATGTCCACAGAAGGTTAATGTTGGTTAAATGTCCGCATTACGACGAGTCTCCCCAAGGCTCATTAATGCCCATACCTATAAAGATATAGTCCGAGGCCCATATTCGTTTTGAAGAGGGACCCATTACCACATAACATACTTAAGATAGATTCATGATTCATGATCATACGCATCATATGTATGCCTGAGAGAGAGAGTGAGATCAGAAACCCCGGTAGATCGCTTATGGGCTCCCGGATAGGCGAGATGGAAACTCCACATGAGAGAGAGAGAGAGAGGATTTTCGATTTACTTACTGTTTCGTAGGGTGATTCATGCACTTGCATTTGTATGATCATGATTATTATATGTCCTATCAACATTAGGGTCATAGCCTCCATGGCTGGATTGGATACGAAAATGTTTGGTTCTAGCATGGGCGTCATAGATGTCCTCGGGTGAAAATCCCTAAACCCGATGGTACTAGAGAATGACTCCAACGTCGAGACCGAGTGATATATGAGCGCACGAGGCTAAATACCGAGCCTTAGTCCGCTCTCACCGTGTCGTGGTCAACTCTAATGGTGGAGATGTGGCCTTACTCGGAGGGTATGAAGGGGGCAATACTAAGGAGTTGGACTTGGAGAATGAGTCCGCATCGAGAGATAGGTGTTGGGTGATGGGGAGTGAGGGGAGTTTCTTACGCTCACTTGAGTGATGGGTGGAGAGAGAGAGAGAGAGAGAGAGAGAGAGAGAGAGTTTGGAGTGTATTGAACCCCAATGATTATCCAGAGTGATATGATACGTGGACTAATTGAGGATTGACATGCTTGAATTGCATCTCGATCGCATGGTGTAATGCGCGATGGCATTCATATCTCGATAGCCTGCACGCGATCACATTCATGTACTCATCACCATGACCCGCATTACTCTGATCTTTGAGCACGCTTATATTGCGACACACTTACACCACCCTCTAAGCTTCTATCAGCTTATGCATCGCGCTCAATCGGCGGATACAGTGCGAAGGTTGCCCAAATTTGACCGGAAGGACCGAAGCTATTTTTGCAAAATGGTATCTGCCAGATATATTTTTCTCGCATCTCAAAAGTTTTTTATCATAGTAGATTTTGTGGTGGTGTTCTTGTGGTTATTGTTCGTGGGTTATGCTTTTGGTTATGCTCATTATGAATCAGACTGATGATTATAAATCCTCCTTATAGTATCTCAAGATCGGAACTTGGTGAATGGGTGCCGGGAGCCTAGAATGGGGTTCTAGGGAGGTTGTCGGTGCCGAATTCGGCGATCTAAAATTTTGTGAGCCCAGTTTCTGAGTTCGGGGTGTGACACCACCTGCCACTTCCCCTTTTCCTGAGGTACCGGCTTCAACTGAGCCACGCTTGAAGTCCCCTATGATGCTGCCCCTCTCCCCACAACAACACCAGTCCCCCCACAACCCATCCTAACTCCAAAACCCCTGTCTCAGATCAGAAGAGGAGCCCATTCCTTCCATTCTGAGTGGGGCTCATCTCTCCCCTGATCAAGACACCCCTGCAGAAGTTCTCTCAACCCATGTGCCTATTCAGTTATAGAAAAAAGCCATCTCACCTAAGGAACTTCCATCTTTGGGTGCAGTAGAACCGACTCGGAATCAGTCCCTGCTCAGAAATATTCAGACAGTGAAGCGCAAAGGGTCTCAGAAAAGGGTGAACAGTGCTAACTGGTATGGGAGATTAAGGAGGCTGAAGTGTTGCGGAGAATGGGTAGGCTAATCCTCCCATGGATAGCATTGTCATCTGGAATGTGTGCGGAGTGGGAAATGCTCCCACCATCCGCACTCTCAAGAGCATTATGAGGCAATATCACCCAGTAATCATTGCCATCTTGGAACTGCGAGATGAAAAGCATATCTGTATCAGTCTTAAACTGGGATTTCACACCTCTTGCTCAAACGCGGATCAGGGAAGCAAGATATGGGTTTTCTCGGCCCCTCTGCTTTCTACTGAAGTTCTCGGATCCTCTAACCAGATGTTATCCCTGGCAGCGGGGCTTTAGGGCAATGCAGATAAGGTAGTGCTTACATTCGTCTATGCAAAATGCTCCAGGATCAACAGAAGGAGCTTATGGGCAAATCTTGCTATTCAGGGAGCGGGAACTACCTCCCCGTGGGCAGTCTGCGGTGATTTTAATGATGTCCTATCCCCATCAGAGAGGCTTGGGGCTGCCTCATTCATTGTTCAAAACTCGTTGGAGTTTGCAGAAGGGCTGAATAATGAGAGCTATAGGACACCCAATTTATGGGAAATTGTTTTACCTAGTGCAACAGCCAAAGAGGCCAATCTCAGGCTTGGGTGAGACTGGACAGAACCTGTTGTAACAATAGGTGGTTCCAGACCTTCCCGACCTTCCAAGTGAATCACCTTCCAAGAAGAAACTCCGATCATGCTCCTTTGAACCATTTAGGTTCCAGAGAATGTGGACTATGAACGAGTCCTTCAAGGAAGTAGTCAGCATCTCTTGGAGCTCCAACCTTGCTGGAAACCTGATGCAATCGCTGCTTAGTAAGTTGAAAAATGTTAAATACGCGCTGGAAACCTGGAATAGGGAGGTCTTTGGGAACCTTTTCCTAAACCTCAAAAATGCTAAAGAAGACTTGCGCGTAGCTGAATGTGGAGCTCAAGGAGCTGCAGATCCCTGCCTTACTCAAGCGTTGCAGTTAGCCAGGGAGAAGGTGACATAGCTTGAGCTCTGTGAAGAGATTTTATAGAAGTAAAAATTGAGAACCCACTGGCTTAAGGAAGGTAACACAAAATTCTTCCACGCCACAACTACAGCCAAAGCCAGGAGATCAACGATCAGAGAAATCAAGCAGAAAGGGGGTGTGTCCTTGACAGATTGTGGTGAGATATAAAAAAAACGCAGCAATCGAGTTCTTTCAAAACCTCTTACAGGAGGCTCCGGTAGACCGGGCTGGGGATCTCCTTAGGTCAATCCCCTAGGCAGTTACCATGGAAGATAACTAATTCCTGCTGATGCACCCCTTGCTAGACAAGGTCCACGAAGCGATCAAAGCCCTCCCACTGATGGGGCGCCGGGTCCAAATGGCTTCTCAGGTGCATTCTTCCAAGAGTGCTGGGAAATGTTGGGCCAGGACATCTTAGGGGCAGCAAAATTCTTCTTTGATGGTGGAAGTCTCCTAAGGAGTCTCACCACGACTCTCCTATGCCTTATTCCTAAGATAAGCTCACCCAAAACCTGTTCTGATTTTAGACCAATTAATTTATGCAATTGCCTGTATAAAATATTTTCAAAAATCATAGCTACAAGATTGGGAAGGATTCTTCCAAGCATTATCCCTCTCGAACAAGGTGCTTTTGTGCAGGACATGTCTGTTGTGGAGAGTTGCACGCTTGCCCAGGAGATCTTTCGTGACATTGATAGAAAACGAGAGGAGGAAACTTACTGTTGAAGCTAGATATGGAGAAAGCATATGATAGGCTTAATTAGGATTTCCTGAAGAAGGTTCTCTCCAAATTCGGTTTTGACTCAAATTGGATCGCCCTAGTGGAGAGGTGTTGGTGTAGTTCTTGGTTCTCAATCCTAATCAATGGTGAGTCTGCGGGTTACTTCAAGTCTTCTAGGGGCCTTCGCCAAGGTGATCTTGGCAGCTGAATTGCTCAGTAGGGGCTTCACCCATCTCATGGCAAGTGGCTTTTGTCAGCCCTTCAAAACTCACAGGAATTGCCTGCTTGTCTCCTATCTCCTCTTTGCAGATGATACGATCCTATTTGCAAATAGCAGCAGAGGATCCCTGAGGAAAATTTATAAATTCCTCAAGGACTATGAGATGGCTTCAGGTAAGAAAATAAACAAGGAGAACAGCTTTTTCATCCCCCTTCGAAGTAGTTTGAGTCCCATAGTAGAACAACCACTAATATCCTCGATTTTCGAAAAACAACGGCGCCATTCATGTACCTGGGTAATCCTATTTTCCAAGGTTGGCCTAAAAGAGTGTATTTTTAGAATTTGATCAACAACATTCAAAACAGGATTGCCAATTGGAAGAGCAGGATTCTCTCCCAGGCAGGCAGATTGACATTGATCAACCACGTCCTATTGAGCGTTCCTATTCACACTCTGGCAGCAGTGCACATCCCAGCAAACGTTCTTTCAGATCTGAAGAGATCCTTTTCTGTTTTCTTCTGGTGGTGGGAAGGTGAAAAAAGAAGATGCCATTGGACTAGTTGGATGAAAATGTCTCTCCCCAAATCAGAAGGTGGGCTAGGGATAAGAAACTTTAAGTCAGTTATGCGGGCTTTTAGGACGAAGTTGGCATGGTCGATCAGATTCAACGGAACAATCAGTGTATGGTGCAACTTCATGAAGGCCAAGTATCCTATGGACGTCCACTCGATAGAAGGATTTAACAGCGCTTCTTCGGCTTCTCCTTTCTAGAAACAAATCTGCCCAGTTATTCCAGCTATGACAGAGAACACCCAGCTACTGGGTAAAGGCGATATCAGCTTCTGGGACAGGAACTGGTCGAGCTTGGGCCCTCTGCAAAGCTGGAGACTAGGCACTCTGCACACAAATATGCAAGCTCTTAAGGTCCAAGACATGATCACTCCGATGGGATGGAAATTTCCTATGGAAGCTAGAAATCTGCTGCTTCAACATGCGTTGGACCACGTCTTTGATGAAGGAATCTGCACCTCTTCAGGTGAGGACAAGTGCATATGGCAGGGTTCCCATAGTGGTGATATGTGGATGGGGCTGGCTTAACAATCCAGCAGACCAAGGGGGGAAGAAAAATCGTGGCCAAATGGGTCTAGCATACTAATCTCCTGCCGAAGGTGTCGTTGCTATCATGGAAGATTTTCCACAAAGCTATCCCTGTGGATGGCTGCCTCTAGCCAAAAGGAATCCAACTAGCTTTTAGATGTACCTGTTGCTTCCCTCCTCTCATCCTGAATGTGGAGACCATCAACCACGTCTTCTCCCTCGATGGTACGGCCAATCAGGTCTGGAATTTCTTCAGCTCAGCTCTCAACGTGCGCAGCGCCCCTCCCTCCTCAACCACAAACAGATTTTCTCAATGGTGGGCGTACTCGTCGGCTTTCAATTCTATCTCACTGTTTTAAGGTCTCATCCCCCCTTTCATTTTCTGGGAGCTATGGATGGCGAGGAACAACGCCAAGTTCGAGAATGCCAGCTCGCATGCGTTAAGGATCATTTCCAAAGTCAGAAACTGGATCCACCTGTTACACCCCTACCTGCCACGACCCAAATCGATAAACCTACCTATTCTCCTTACGCTCAATCTTCTTGGAATAGAAGCTATCCCTCCTAAGCTGCCTAAGGCTTCGGTTGTGAAATGGGCTAGACCCCATATGGGCTGGATCAAGGTGAATGTCGATGGTTCGTCCAGAGGAATCCTGGGCCAATCAAGGGGAGGTGGCATGGGTAGATCATGCAGTGGGGATTTCCTCTTCGCCTTCATCTTTGGGTATGGATTTGGTTCAAGCACGAGGGTAGAAATGAGGGCAGTTCTGGATGGTCTAATCCAAGCAGCCCATTTCAGTTTTCTGAGAGTGGAGATCACTAGTGACTCAAGCTCAGTTATCGCAGCCCTGTCCAAAAAAACTGCAGATTCTTGGACCTGCTGGTACTGGAGAAAGAGAATCGAATACCTCAGTAGGATGATGGAAATCAGATTCAGCCATACCCCATGGGAAGCAAACGCTGTGGCGGATGGCCTAGCTCGTCTAGGCAGCCTGAATCAAACTAACTCTATTTTCAACTCCAATTTTTCTCTCCCTTCGCTCTCCAGGGGCCAGCTATTCCTAGACAGAGTGGGCTTAGGCTACCTCCGAGAAGACTAACCCTTCCTTTCCTTTGTTTTGTTCTTTTGTGTTTTCGTATACGATAGGGGGGTTGCCTGTTTTTGTTGTAGGCCCTGCCTGAAATGGCGCTACTGTACAGCTTTGTGCTACTCTGATGATGAATGAAATGCTAACAAAAAAATTTCTATAACCAAAAAAAAAGAAAGTCAACTATAGATAACTTCTAAGCTTTCATATAATCGATTGAACCTATCATTGTCATCAGCTTATGTATATGATGTGGCATATTTGATGTGTAGATAGGCTGAAGATTACACTACGAGATCCTTGTGGTGGGGCCAATTTTCGAAGGGCTAGATGTTACATGCAGGTAATTTGGAAGTTATCATATAGGTGCACATAGCTTGTGGTCCAGCAGGTGGACCAAAAAACTACTCTTTGGTAATAAATAGTTGTTCCTAGAACCCGCATAAGAATGATGCGCAAACTTTGATTTTTGGTCGGGTCCACTGTGATGTCTATGTGAGATTCGTACCGACCATTAGATTTATAATCCCATTTTAAGTCTAAATGCAAAAAAATCTTGTTGACCTACAATTCAAGTGGACCACAACAATGGATATGATTGGGAGAGAGACTTCCACCCTTGATTGTTATACAGGTTGCACTGTAATTATTATATCAAATCCAGTCCAACCATTTTATGACATATTATAAAAGAGTCTTGGAGCCTAAAAATCATCCTCATTAGCAATTTAGGTGGGCTGCACAAAGGGAAATGATTTATAGGTTGACCTTTGACTCTTATACAAATTTTAATTATGTAGACCATCTCAATCATAGATGAGGTTGATTTTTTACTTCCTCTGTAACATGGAGTAACACACATGGCGGTCACGGAGGATTTCACTAAACACCACCATGGGGTCTAACCAACCCAGGAACTCTTCCTTCTCTCCCATTGCATTTATTAAAAGCAGCAATTAACATGAGTTCTCATGCTAGTTGGACCTGAGGTATGGACCAACCAAGTGGACTTGAGTCTCTCTCTCTCTCTCTCTCTCTCTCTCTCTCTCTATATATATATATATATATATATATATATATATATATATATGGGAAAAGGTACTATGCGCTCGACCTCACGAGTCTGTCCCATGAGGTCGGAGCTGTGTGGGCCCCACCGTGATGCATTTCAAACATCTACCCCATCAATCAAATGCACCGTTCCATCGTGGGCCTAGGTCTCAAAAATCAAGTCAATCTGTGACTTGTGTGGGCCACACCACATACAGAAGTGGAGAGGGGCCGTGCACTATTAAAACATTCATAATCATTTTTTGGGCCCACCGAGATGTGTTTGAAAATC
Organism: Magnolia sinica; assembly: GCF_029962835.1. Lineage (NCBI taxonomy): Eukaryota > Viridiplantae > Streptophyta > Magnoliopsida > Magnoliales > Magnoliaceae > Magnolia > Magnolia sinica. The sequence continues at coordinate 11,534,294 of NC_080584.1, read as the reverse complement.
TAGCCCATCCATTATGTTTGTCCCACTTGGATGAGGGTTCAGACCAAGTTTCAGCAGCATTCAAAACTCAGGTGGGCCCAACCAAGTGCTTTTATATGTTTTAACGGTGTCTTCACATGATTTTAGATGGTATGGCCCACCTGAGTTCTGTATACGGCTGATTTTTGGGATATCCCATAATTTAAAGGGGACCCATCAAATGCACGGTGTTGATGGTCGACACGCATCACAGTGGGGCCCACACAGCTCAACCTCACGGGAGCTTATCGTGAGGTCGGGCGCGTAGTACCTTTTCCCTATATATATATATATATATGAAATGGTTTTATGCCCTCAACCTCATGGGAACTTCCCATAAGGTCGAGCTGTGTGGGCCCATCGTGATGCATGTCGAACATCTACCCCATCAGTCAGATGCACCATTCCATGATGGGCCTTAGGCTTAAAAATCAAGTCAATCCATTACTTGTGTGGACTACACCACATGCAAAAGTTGAGAGGGGCTACCCTCCTATTAAAACATTCATAATCATTTGTTGGGCCCACCGAGATGTGGTTCACAAATCCAGCCCATCCATTATGTCTGTCCCACTTGGATGAGGGGTCAGACCAAGTTTCAGATGCATCCAAATTTCAGGTAGGCCCCACCAAGTGCTTTTATGTGTTTTAGGCATGTCTTCACATGATTTTAGATGGTATGGCCCACCTGAGTTCCGTATACGGATGATTTTTGGGATATCCCATAATTTAAAGGAGACCCATCAAATGCGCAGATTTGATGTTCGACACAAATTATGGTGGGACCCACACAGCTTGACCTCATGGGAAGTTCCCATGGGGTCGACCGTCCCATAAGGTCGACGCATAGAACCATTTCCATATATATATCACACCATACCTTTTATAAAAACACTTTTCATAAAATTTAATTGCTGGGGCCAATTATTCCAAAACACGACTTTTTTCCCAAATTTCACTTCCCTTCTGGATGGAACCAGAGCTAGGGTTTGCACTAAACCTAGTTTTATTGTTCCATTCTTTCTCTTTTCTTTTGCCTAATAATAGAGTTAGGGATTGAAATTCAACTCGATTGTGTATCCGAACAAGCCTAAGGCTATAAGATCAGTACAAATGAGTCAGACAACATACATGTTACGAAGTGTTTCACTTTTTTGGGATGGCAGTGTACCGGATAAGCTGTTGTTTCCAAGAAACCTGAAAATCGCAATGATCAGATACATACATCAAAAAGACTTCTGTAAAGAAAAATGGATTGAGGAAAGGCTGTTTAATTCTCACAGGACAACAAGGGCACTCATATTGAAGAGAGAATCTGGAATTGGGCCACTTAAATTGTTGAAGCTTAAATCCCTACAAAAGCAAACAACTTAATATGTTAGAATAAAATCAAAATTGATATGGAATTACTAAGAAGCCGAGTCAGAGATCGACAGCATGTGACAGGTCCTTTATATGGCCTACTAGATGAATGGTCCTGATCATACTGTGGGGAGGCATAACACGTCAGCCCAAATGTGAAAAGCAACAAATGTCAAATAGTACTAGCAAAATTTGTATCTCTCTGATGTTTCAAAAACCGGGAAAGTTGACTCAAATGGGAAAGTCCATTGGGTCAGCTTGAGTCGAAGCCTTGCCCAAAAAGTTGAAAGTAGAAACTAATAACCATTAAAAAAAATATATTATAAAATTCACAAACTAACGAAAATAAGGAAACCCATTTGAGTTTTATAATTAGTAAATAAGTTCCTCATTGATTTGACTTTACTCAGAACTCAATCCAGTTGAGTTGACTCAATGAGTTTTTTAATGCTAAATTTGCCTATGTTTAACACCCCCAGTCTGTTTTTTATACCAAGACGTGTGCTGAAGTTGATCAAGAAAGTTGGCCCGGATGGGTGGCACGTAAGATCTCATAGTCTGCACAATATAGGACCTTCGTAAAAGTCGAAGATCAACTATGCACGTCCAATGGTCCACCTAACCACTATGGGAGTAGAGAGGTCTTATTACCCCTTTAATTCTACGGTCAAAATGACCTTTGAATATGATTAATGATTTGGATCATATAAGGGATGGGCCGGATGGACAAAATCTGTGATATATTATTTCTCCATTTCTATTAAAACTATAGAATACCATTTATGAATTATTTAAAAGGAAGGGTTAAGGACTTTGGATGAGATTAGAAGTTATTCAGTCTCATCCAATCTCACTTTATCCCGATCTCAAATTCAAAGTTAATTTTAAACCTTGGAGTTTGAAATTCAACTTTAAACTACAAAGAGATAAAAAATGATAAAAGGAGGAAACTTACATGGGACCCACCAACTAGAGGTTGCCCACAAGTGGGCCCCACGAGCCTATGTCCAACATATTTCACTCAATCACATTGTGGGATGAGCACAATATAGATTATCCATCTATCTCATCTCATAACAACCAAAATAAAAATCACGGCAAAAGAAATCAAAGGCATAAGATCAAGTGGATCACCATTATTTTCTTACAGGTTTCTAAGTATTAAGTGACCACCTAATTAGCTATCAATAACCCAAGCTTTGCAATGCTTGTCTTACTCCGCATGACCACACATGATAGAGTTGACTCCTAGTTTGGAGTACTCAGCCAACATACACACTTACCCAATTTATCGAGTTATTCTAAAAACATGATTTTTTACAAACATAAATTTAAATGAGTTTAAAATAATACTATATAATAGATATACTTCTAAAATAATATTATTTATAAAAAACTGTCAAAAACTTGATAATGTCGAGGAATAAGTCTTTAAGTGGGCATTAATATTTCTAGAAACTTAGGTGGCGTTTAGCATGTTTACAAACAAGAGCTTATCGGTTTTTTTTTTTTTCAATAAGATTTTAGGCTATTTGGTAAAAGTCTAATTATGGGGTTTATTTGTTTAGAAAGTAATATATAAGCTCCAATTTTATAGTTGAGGAGGGGTTACTTTTTGGAATAGAAGCAAGTAGACATTTTTTGCTAATTTTTGGACAAGTTTGTATTTAAACCTTTTAAGTAATTCCCATCTTGCCCTCTTATCTTCTCTTTATAATCGCTTTGAGTTTGGCCCTGCATGATGGATATGGACATTAAATGTGGGACCACATGATAGAAGGTTGACATTAAAGGTGGGCCCACATGATGAATTGTCCACAGCAAAGGTTGGACCTTTAAAAATAATAAAAAAAAAAATTTGGAGCATTTCATTCATATATTCACAGAAGAACAAGAGGACATTCGGGCCCCTTTAGGATAAAAGAGTCTGACAGGGACCTATCGTAAAGGACGAAACACAAGGATCATGAACAAAAGGACGAACCTCAATAAAGAAAATTGAGGTCCGACTGACATCCGGACTGAGCTAGCTAGTACTAATCCTATCTGGGGCCATCCGAACGGTGCCAAGGCCAACATTGTCGAGGAAAATGCTGCCCCAACCCGACGGGGGAGGAGGGAGAAGTCCCTGATGAAAGAGGACTCCTATAAGTTGCTACCCAGGCGGGCCATCCCGTCAGCAGGGTCGTTACCCTCAAAGGTTGGACTTATATGATGGATGATGGACATCAAAGGTGGGTCACACATGATGGATGGCTCAGATCGAAATGTTACCTAGCCTGATGGACTATCCACATCAAGTGGGCCCCACATGATAGATGATCCACAATAAAGGCGGGACCCACATGATGGATGCTAGACATCAAAGGTGGGCCCATCATGATGAACGACCCATATTGAAGGTGGAGCCCCACATGAAGTATGGTCTACATCAAGTTGACCCACATAATGAAGAAATTGTTATTAAAAAAAAAAAAAAGAAGTTGACCCACATAATGAATGGTTCACATTAAAGGTGGGCCCCACATTTTGGATGTCCTATATCAAAGTGTGGCCTAGCATGATGGAACATCCACATGAGGTGGGCCCCATTTGATAGATGGTACAGATCAAAGGTGGGACCCACATGATGGATGATGATCATTGAAGGTGGACCCACATGATGAACAACCCATATTGAAGGTGAGGCCCCGCACAACGAATGGTCCATATCAAGGTGAGCCCACATAATGATGGAGTGGGCTTCACATGATGGATGGCCCACGTTGTTACCTAATGGACGGTATACATCTAAGATCTTGCATGATGAATGACCCATATCCAAAGTGGGTCACATGATCGATGATCCCCATAGAAGGTGCGCCCCACATGATGAATGATGGATATCAAAAGCAGGCCCCATATGATGGATAATCCATTTCAAAGGCAGGGCCCACACTATGGACACATCAAATGTGGACTCTACATGATGGGTGATGGGTAGTGAACATTGAGGGGGCCCATATAAAGGACAATTAGCATTGATGGTGGGGCCCAAATGATGATGGCCTACATCAAGGTGTGCCCTTAATGATGAATGGTCCACATCCAAGACAAGCCTTGTATGATGGAAGACTCGCGTTGAATGTTTAGTTCACACGATGGATGGTCCACATCAAGGGTGGGCTCGATATGATGGATGATCCACATCCGATATCCAACATAGTGGATGGCTCAAATGTCTTAAAACATGAATATTGTATGTAATCATTCAGTCTTTTTCCATTTGGAGCATGGTCCATATATGGTGAGATCCACCAAAACAACTGTCTGGATTGCTCTTATAATAGAGCTTTCATAATCTTAAAAATGATATCAACTACTCTAAAAAAGCTATTATTTAAATGTTTTACCAAACATGCTTATTTCAAATAATAGCTTTTTTGGTTTTAAAAGAGTGATTTTAGCAAACAAAAAGAGCTTATTAAAGTAGCTTTTATTGAAAAAAAAAAAAAAAAAAATCTTATTGAATTAGAGTAGAGATACCAAATGATCCCTTGGTGTAGCTATCATGAGATTTTTCCCATACAGATGTATAATTTAGAATTAATCAAGCCACTTTCATAGCTTAACCAAGTATGACCAATCAAGAGCCCTTTATTATTATATACTAAAGTAGTGACATTCAATCTCATCATCCTAAACACAAAAGGTGAGTGGCTAAGGGCACGAGTCACCTATGGGTCTGTTTACTCACATGTTACAATGATTAGATCGAATTAAAACAATCTGCAGGTAAAAGGTCCATGCACGTTGCTACAATCCATGATGTAAAGTCGACAATACTAAGCATATGTTAGGTCTATAATATGCAAATCATCTTATGTGAGATATGACTTATCTCATAACCTTATGACCCAACTCCTATTCAGGCCATAACATTAACAGCATGAAGAGAACTAAAGCATTTATGTTATTCAACTTGAGTCTTATCTTCAATCTTTTAAGATTGCAGGCGGATACGCCGCACTCATATCTCCATCCCCTATTCTTCACAATAGAGGGCGGTTCATGCTTCAACGTATGACCATCACCCCGATTGCACCTCTCTTGTACATTTAGGATTGATCAACCCATGAGAATGGGTGATGGCCTGTCAACAAAGGTTGAGATCCAATAAGAACTCAAGACAAATGTTGATAATTTACACACCTAGTCAACAAAAGTGTTTAATACTAAATAAAAAGAATGTATTATTCATTAATGAAGGATAATGAGTACAAGTTACAATCATATCACACAAGCTCTTCTTAATCCCATCAGCCTAATGTAAACCTAGAATAGATCTTAGTTATAGGTTTCATCATAGGATCAGTTAACTTCTCCTTTGTAGGAATATAGCTGAGGGTGACCTTTTTATCTCTCACTTGATCATGGACGTAAGAATATTTAATCTCAATATGCTTGAACTTCTATTAGTGTTTGGGGTCATTTTCCAAGTCAATGACAGATGTGTTGCCTATCTTCAATGATGTAGGCTCATGAATGGATGGTACAATAGTTAGACCTTGTAAAATTTGCGAACCATATGCACTTTTGAACTGCAACACAACATGTAATGTTTTTGGACTCTATAAATGAAAGGGTAGTGGGTGTTTGTTTCTTATTCGACTAAGATATAGCTCTCCCTCAGAGAAAGAAGACATATCTTGAAGTAGACTTTCGCTCATCGGTGTCATTACCCCAAGCGACATCTGAATAACCATTGAGTTCGAGATTTGTGCCTTCATAACATAGCATTAGATCATTGGTTCCTCACAGATAGTAGAATATGTATTTGACAGCTTGCCAAGAGACCGTCCCAAGTTAGTCTTCGATGCCATCAAGAAACTAGAATAAAAAGATCATAATCTTCTAAATGGATCTGAGTTACCTACTTGATGTCATCGAGGGGATCTTCAATTCCATCAAAGAACTCTCAAACATTGCTCGATGAGATCGAGCACCACTCAAAAAATTATTGTTTTGGACATATGGTTTCACAGTAGCTTTGCACATCTTATAACATTACTTATCATGTCTCAATTAAGCTTTTAAGGTTAAGGGATGATCAACAAGGTTTACCTATAGGGTTAGGATCATCTAGAGGTTCAAGGTTTATTTTGGGTCAAGGGTTAGGGTCACCAAGGTATCTCATAAACATGTTCTTTGCGACTTGATGCTCATGTCATCTTGTGTCTTCGGTCTTCAACTTCTAAGGGCTCAACTGACTATATGACACATGAACTCATGTGATTAACAAACAAGGTGTACAAATCGGTGCAATAATACTCGAGACTTCTAAAGTGGAGGGGCGGTCCCTCCTAACCATAAGGGATTTTGTTAAGGAATCCGAGGAGATAAGAGAGACATATGCATCGATTGAAAAGGGGAAAGAAGTGGATCCCATGAATATTCTTGAGGAGATGAAACTACCATTACAGGAATTCAATGCAATCATGCATGATGAACTTCCCGATAGGTTATACCCCGTGTGGTATATACAACATCATATTGGCCTTATCCCAAAAGCAACTCTACTCTACCCAATCACCCTCATTATCGAATTATTCCGAAAATTGAGATATCTTACAAGGGCAAGTCGAGGAACTGATTTGTATGGGTCTAATGAAAGAGGGCATGAGCCCATTTGCTGTCCCAACCCAATTGAAGCCTAAAAAGTTACTAGAGTCTAATGCCAAGGAAGTGGTTGATAAACACCGATGCCAAAGGTGTTTGAAGTGGGTGATAATATAGTAGTTCACTTATTCAAGTACAGATTTCAGCTAGGACATATAAAAAGTAATAAATAAATAAATAAAAATGAAGATCAGTGCTTATGTTTTTTATCCTCCCAACAACATGGAGATGTCATGGAATTTCATTATAGCTGACTAATATGTGTATCATGAGCCAATTATCTATTGGATAACTCAAGGACAAGTTCTTTCCAAGTGGAGGGGACTAATTTAGGACGTGACACAGAGACATTCCTAGCATGACTGGATGAAAAGAAGGCCAAATGGAGGCAGAAGTAATCCGTCAAATCTTAGCCCAATTCTACATAGGGCATGATATAACTGGGCCCCAGGCACATCTGGTTTAAAGAAATTCAATCTGAATAGGAAGAAATTTTTGTTTGAAATGTGATCCATAAATCGGCCATAACTTTCGATCCGGGTATTATTATGGGAGGCACGACCTATCAATCTTTATTGTAATAGGCCATTTAGGGTCAACCGACCGCGTCTGTCCATTACGTGAGAAAATGGACACTTCCAGTTCAAAAATGAATTTTAGGAAAAAATTATTATTTTTAGTATTTTCGATTTTTATCGTATTTTATTATTTTTGGAGTTTTAGATTTCTATCTTTTCATAAAAATTTAATTCTAATCATGCCAAGAATGCTCTTCTAAAGTTTATTTAGGACCTTTTGTTTTTAGAAGGAAAAAAAAATATTATTTCTAGTAATTTCTATTTTAGCTGAAATAAGACTTTTATTAGGGTTAGAATTTTACTATTTTTGTTAATTATGAATTAGGGTTTTATTTTTCTTTATTAGTGGTGTAATTGAAAGCTAGTAAATAATACACATTATTCAATAAAATATTTGACTTTTCTTTTATTATTTTCTATAAATTCAAGAACTATCTTATGGATTCAAGGTTTTGATTATTTGAGAAAGACGGTAATCTTTCTCATTACCTCTTCACACCCTTCTCTACTTCGGTGAGGTTGGATGTGGCTAGAAGTTATTCAATCTTATCCAATATTACCTTATTCTAATATCAAATTCAAAGTTAAATTTAAAGCTCGGAGTTTAAAATTCAACTTTAAACTGTTAAGAGAAATTAGAAAATAATAATAATAAGAGGAAAACTTGCATGGGACCCACCCACTTGTGGTTACCCACAAGTGGGCCCCATAGGCCCATGTCCAGCAAATCAAATATCCATGAACTTCATGCCCGTATGGCATGCATCATACACTAGAGCAGGCATCTCATCCGCTCTACTATTGATGGGCCACTAACCCAAAATTTCTATTATTGGTCTTATCCTAACCATCTATAAAATGAACCCTTTTCTCACTAAATGTCAGGAGTTACTTAGGATCATCCAAGCAATGTGTTTTTTGGACTAGGACAATTCACTGCCGAATGAACAGTTTTGATCTCATTCACTTATGCCCCATGTAAACCAGTGACTTGAAGGCACCAGGGTCCACTCATATATATATATATATATATATATATATATATATATATATATATATATATATATATATATATACACTGCAAATGTATAAACTCATTAAACATAAGAAATTATAATTTGAACCAAACATAATTAGAAAAACTCACATATGCTGCAATGATTGATGTTTTCCAATGGTGGACGGGATAGTACCAAAAATCATATTGTTTCTTAGGACTCTGTAGAGAAAGCATAAAAGTAATATGAGTATGTCATTTTAACTTTCTAGGCATGGATGAAAAAAGAAAAATATGATCTAACAGATTAGTATTACTACACATGCTGAGATCATATGGCCTTACAAGATGCGTAAAGATGTCATATTCTCAATAAAATTCAACGAGGAGCTCCCATTAGACACATCACAGATCCTCCTGTACGAGTACACGGTTAGTTGAGGCCATGTTTGGAGGAAAAAAAAAAATTCACGATTTTGAAGAGTTTTACTTTAAAAATCAAATGATATTCGCCTGGATAGAAAAGAGCTAGCTACTTCCTTCCTACACAACATAGGAGACCCCACTTCGTGATTTTTGGAAATTCTACTTGGGGTGTGTTTGGTTTCACCAAATATCATGAAATTTCACAATGTTTAGTGCAACCAAACACACCCTTAGCGCACAAATTCCAATATCAGAAATTAGTAATACGAATGAAGACTATTGAAGATTAAAACAAGTTAATGAACACTGACACTGACAAATAGTTCACTTTAAAAATCAAGATATGCACATACGGATATAAAAGAGCTATGTCCTTTTTTCCTACACAACAGGAGACCCATTTTGCAAATTTTGAAAATTCTACCTGGGCTGTGTTTAGTTGCACCAAATATCATGAAATTATTTCATGATATTTGGTGCAACCAAACACACCCTGGAGCACAAATTCCAATATCGGAAATTAGTAATGTAAAGGGAGAAAAATAAAATATTAAAACAAGTTAATGAACACCAACACTCACAAATATACCATTGAGGTCAAATTAGAAAAACTCGATGGTATGGGACCCTCGAAAGCATTGCCTCGCATACTCCTGCATCAACATTTTCAGCATTACAAATACTCTTTAAAGAAGTATAGCATGGCGCGTATCAAGAAAATGAGATCTGCTAAGTGCACTCACTATGCTACTCACATAGTAGGTCCCACTTGCAGGTAAAAAAAAAGGCCAGTTGTCCACATTTAACGTACACATGTGTCCCACTAGATGACCGATCATTGAACATGGTGCAAATTCCTATCCACATTCAGAACAGCATGTGGCACCAAACCTACATTGAGTGTGGATAGAATTCCTGTCCACCCACCAATGGATGGTGGGAGACTTTGTTACGCAATCCCATGCGTACCAAATGAGAAAGATAGGAGTTATTATCAGTATAGAACTCGTAAGTACTAGCTTACAAATAAGTGAGAGCCCAACTCCCAATGAAATCAGGTATTTTTCCTGTGAAGTTGTTATCAGATGCCCACCTGAAATTCAATCATATTTTCCACCGCAAATGCGGATATTATTAAATCAAGGGATAAGAAAAGATAGACATGGCATACAAGTAACAAAAATTGAGCCATCCGAAATCATGGGCCCCACAGTAGATGGGTCATAATCCAAAAATCAGATCAATCGAATGATCCTGAGCTCTGGATAATAGGCATTAGGATCTGTTGTATTCAGACCATTGCGAATTTTTCCATTTTAATGCCCATCGGATTGCACACCATAAGTTGTACTAGTGTTAGTTCAAGAGAAATCAAAGGTAGGGCCTGCGATTTTGATGGCTTCCATGTGGCTTATAATCACGAGCTCTTACAAGATATTCACGTTAATCAAGTTGGCAAATGTTGAAGGAATCTCGCCGCTTAGCCCACAGCTACCAATGGATCTGTGAAAAGCAAGTATAGATAATGAATCCAGTATTACAATTTCTCCTGCTATTTTCAGTTGGAGGAATGCTCACACCATTTCAACGGACCAAAAGTAGCTGACCACTGAGTTACATTTTTCAAATGGTCAAAGCAGTTAAAATGGCTGAAAGGGTACTTTGAACAGCCATGTAATTAATGTAAACAAAGCGTCCAGGGAAGGGAATTTTACTCATTCCAACAACCACTCAAGGCTAACATTTTGCTGCTACCATACCACCGTAAAACAGTTTTGTTCAGCTGCGTCAATGCTTCCTAACTCTTCTCTTCTCTTTTTTTTTCTTTTTTTTTTTTTTTTTTCTTTTTTTCTTTTTTTTTTGTTAATTTCATGAGGAAAGGTTAAAAATAAAGAGTCCAACTGGTTACAGTCCACTTAGCAAATAAATTCCAATATTTGATGTGTGTGTGACATCCATCCTTGTCCTATAAGTTGGCCTAATTATTGGGATTACGTTTTGTGAAGATCACCACATCCTCTCATCGAGTGAACCACACTTGTATTTTATTACTTATCAATTGTAAATATTGTTGTTATGGTGTGGTCCACTTAATGAGTAGATGGGTTTGAATTTTGTACAAGGCTATTCTCATGGTGGAGCCAACCTATAAGAAGGTTGTATGTAATTCACTGGGTGGACAGTAACTTATGATTCAGCTGGTCCGGCAAAAAGCTTCTCAGAAAGAAAACTTAGAGAAAAGAAAGGCAAAAAAATATTTACATATTAATCTCTATAAATTGGGTGGTAAATTTGAAATTCCAAATGCATCATATGATATTTCTGCAGAAGAATAATTAAATATAATAATAATAATAATAATAATAGGAGAAGTTACAGTGTTAGCAGACTTGTCAAATTCCCCAGCTCAGGTGGGAGCGAACCAGTGAAGTTGTTTTCGGCTATATTCCTGAAAATAAAAATAAATAAATAAAAATAATTAATTAATCATTTCATAACCAAAAGCATCCTGTTTTGGCCTGAAATCACTACAATAACCTACATCAATTTTCTGTCATTTGAGAACTGAACACGCAGATGGAAATATGCTAACTTGTGGTGCAACCAAACCTTTCCTGCCAACGTGTTGTTTGTGCAGAACAGCCGTACAATGCTAATGTCAGGTCCTATGATGAAGGGGAGCGGTTTAGGTGCGGCCGGGCCCCACCCAAGATGATGAAGTCCTTACCATGGGGCCCACATTGATGTATGTATTCTACATCCATGCCATCCATCAGTTTGCCGGATCATTTCATGGCATGAGCCTAAAAATAAAGCAGATCCAATTCTGATCAGGTGGACAATACTATAGGAAATGGTGATGATTGACCATTAATGGGCAGCATAAGTTTTGGATCAGCAGGTTTATGTTACCTTATCAACAGGTTGGATGGAAAATAAACATTATGTAAACAAACAGTATAGTGGCCCTAGGAAATTACTTAATGGTAGGGCCTTCAATCACCACAGTTTCAACTATGGTCCGCTTGAGATTTGGATCTTCTTCATTTTTGGTCTCATGACCTAAAATGATCCAGGAATCTGGTAAAACGGATGGATGGTGTGGATATAGATTACACACATCAAGGTGGGCCCTATGGTAAGGGCCGCACTGTCTTGGGTGATGATGATCATCTAGCTCAAACAATCAGATGGGTCCGTCATTAGGTTGGCCATGCCTAGATGTTGAGTCACCGTCGCTTATCCACTCATTCCAACGGTGCAGCCCACCTGTTGACAGGTCTGGCCTGATTTCTGTGTGCCAGGTATCTTCATGGTGGAGCCTACCATTTTGAACAGTGTCGATTCCCCACAGAAGTGGCATGTTGGCGGGAAAGATATGGCTTCATGACAATATGTGCTGCACCACCTGAACGATTTAGACCGTTCATCTAGACACTCCCACCGTAGATGGCCCATCTAGAAAAAAAAAAAAAAAATCTTTCCTCGCCCTTTCATATCAGCAATGATGATCCCCAACCAATGAAATTCTTTTCATAATGAGCTTATACTATGAAAACTTCTAGATGAACGGCCTGGATCTTCATGTGCTGAGGAGAAAGGAGGTACCGCTGGGGAGAGAATTTGAGAGCAATGGCCATGCGCCCAGCTACTCTACAACATAACTTACGGGCAGCTCAATCCAAACCGTCCAAACAGTGGGACCCACCGATGAAGGATACATCCCTCTAAGTAGATTGATTAAACCATCCTGACCTTTGATCAATTTGTATTTTCATTTCAAACTGTTGACTATTTTTCATCTCAATCTCAACCATCTACTAGTGTTCATCAATCAATCAGCCAATGAGAATCATCTGTCCAATGGGGGTTTTCGGTGACCCATATAAAGCAGGCCCATGATGCTTGACGTACATTTATGCCACATGTCCCATAGTGGTGTGTATGCATATGATCATCACGATGCCTGAGGAAGATAGTCAGAAAGTCCTTGTAGTGTCTCAAGTGCAGACGAATGGTTATGAACTTCCAATCACTGATGGTGATCTGGTATATGGCACAGATTCCACATACTATAAATTTAAATAGTTATGTGGACTACTATACTTATTTTCTAGCATGGATAAATGGGAAGAGATTCAGTAAACCCAGAGGATGAAAACACACAAGGGCGGCACCATCTTGGGTGAGGCCGGGGCCACAACTAATCCACCCCATGATGATGATCATCTAGATCAAACAATCAGATGGGTCTGGCTCAAAAATCTTGTAGGTTTACTCCTCCAGTGGACCAGTGTACAAAACAAACTTCTAGCTAAAGTAACTTCTATCCAGCCATCCATTTGTTGTGTGTCCGCCCCAACCGGAAAAAGCCTGATCAGCGGATGGAAAGCTCTGATCCTATACGTATGCCATTGTGGGACATATGTTTGCATGTGGACGGATGAGATTTGTATTCTTCATTTGTTGTGCCATCGAGATCAGTTGTGACAGTCCAAATGCTGATCAGATAATCCTAACCTTCCAACAGGAGGCCACCAACGGACGGTTAGAAAGAAACTGGTCAGTTTTCCAAGTTCAACGGTTGGAAAATTACCTCTCACCGACTTCAGAGGTCCATAATTAATGGTTGACCAGTTCCTAGCCACCAATTGGAGGCATTGGTTGTACTTTTATTTATAACCGTCTATTCCCATCCCCAAAAGTCCTTTAAATCGGTGGTTATGATCATACAGACTGCTATGGTCTTTTTAGGCAAGGCACATTTCATGCCAGAGCCAACAAATCAACCACTGGATTTATCACCATGTATGAATATGTAAAAGCTTTATAAGATACAACAGATTGCACCGGATACAAACCACTGTAGCAGTTAACCGCCCCTTTGAAAGTGGTGATGACTCCTTAGGATAACATGTCGTACTCATGTGGAGCTATCCAGACCATTCAAAATGTGGGAAAACTATGGATGGAGTATATATCTAAAATCCGGATGATAAAGTAATCCTAGCCACCCAAGTGATGGTCATTGGGTGAACGATTAAAATTAAATTAACGAGTGTTCCAAATTCAAAGGGAAAGTCAGATGGATCTTATCAAACACTTGGTGTAATTTTTTTTTCCCTTGTGTATGCTGCATCCATGAATGTTTCAGATATTTGGATGGTCTGGGTCGCCCTACGACCATGCCATGTGGACGGTTAACAAGTGATAAGCAATAGCAACAGCAGATACTGTGGGAGTGTGCGTGTGTGTGCGTGTTACAACCAAAAAAAAAAAAGAAGAATACTGTGGGAGAAATTTCAATACTTACAGGTAGCTCAGGTGCTTTAAATTGCCGATAGATGCTGGCAAGGGACCCGTCATGTAATTTTCTGAGACATCCCTGCAATATATACGGAAAACACTTGTTAACGGATGGAAAATTAGATCTCACCGACTTCAAGGTGTCAACAATGTTACAGTTAAGTGGTGGTGGCTCATTCACATACCGTGTGGCACTCATGTGCAGCTATCCACACCATCCAAATTGTGAGGAAACTGTGGATGGAGCATATATCTAAAATCCAGCCGATAAAGTAATCCTAACCATCCAATTGACGGTCACCGGATGAACAGTTGAAAGTAAATTAACAAGTGTTCCAAATTTAAAGGAAAAGTCAGATGACTCATATCAAGCTCTTGTGTATGCTACTTCAACGAATGTTTCATAGATTTGGATGGTCTGGATTACCCTACAACCATGCCATGTGGACTGTTAACGAATGATAAATAACAGCAACACGCTGTGGTAAAATTTTAGATACTTACAAGTACAGCATGCTGGTTATGTTGCCGATGAATGCTGGAAAGGGACCCGTTATGGAATTAGTTGACACATTCCTGCAATATATACAGAAAACACTAGGTGGTGACGTGTGACACGTGTACAAGATAAAGCCGCCGCTCATCAGGTGGGGCCCACCACATGAGTTGATCCATTGCATTTCTTAGCCAGGTAACAAAATGTGGCCCAATTGAATGAACGTAGGACTCAGTAGAACTATGGTTAATAAGTTTAGCCTGGGTTTGCATGTAATAGATTCAAGGGTCAGGCCTGGCCCAAACATTGCAAAATCCGGGCTGAAGCCAACTCAAGGCCTGGCCCATTGACAGCCCGGCCTGACCCGGCCAGATATTAAGAACAATACGCTTGACCCTTACCCAGCCCATTTACTAACCAGGCCCAATCTTTCAAACACGTGCTGAGTCCCGACTCACTTGCACACCCGCTACGGATAGATGAATCAAATGAATTAAATGCGACTTGTCTGAGTTATTTGGACTCAGTCCAACCCATCCAGTTCGACACCATGACTCCGCCCGGACTGAGGCGAGTCAGGCTGATTCACTTCCAACTCAGGTGACTCACAACTAAACTCAAAAGCAGATGAGTTGGAATGGTAGCCTGGCCCACTATTGATTTCATACCATTTTTCACATGTACCACATAGGTATCAGAACCCATGATTTAGTGTTGAAACCCCCAGGTCTATCACTAACTCGAATAAACTCGAAACTCGAGCTCAATTCGACTCGAATATATATATATATATATATATATATATATATATATATATATATATATATATATATATATATATATATATATATATAGGGAAAAGGTACTATGCGCTTGAGCTGATGGGAACGTCCCATGAGGTCGAGCTGTGTGGGCCCCACCGTGATGTGTTTCGAACATCTACCCCATCAGTCAGATGCACCATTCCATCGTGGGCTTAGGTCTCAAAAATCAAGTCAATCCGTGACTTGTGTGGGCCACACCACATATAGAAGTGGGGAGGGGCCGTGCACCATTAAAACATTCATAATCATTTTTTGGGCCCACCGAGATGTGGTTTGCAAATCCAGCCCATCCATTATGTGTGTCCCACTTGGATGAGGGTTCAGACCAAGTTTCAGCAACATTCAAAACTCAGGTGGGCCCCACCAAGTGCTTTTATATGTTTTTGGCATGTCTTCACATGATTTTAGATGGTATGGCCCACCTGAGTTCCGTATACGGCTGATTTTTGGGATATCCCATAATTTAAAGAAAACCCATCAAATGCAAGGTGTTGATGGTCGACACGCATCACGGTGGGGCCCACATAGCTTGACCTCAAGGGAGCCTATCGTGAGGTCGAGCGCATAGTACCTTTTCCCATATATATATATATATATATATATATATATATATATATATATATATATATATATATATATATATATATATAACACTCACCTGCGAACCGGTTCGTACGGACTACATACGAACTTTTTTGAGAACTCATCATATCTGATGAGTCTCGAAAATCTGAACGGTCCACATGAAGCAGAACCTCATGAAACCGCCTGGTACCGATTTTTACTTTGAACCAAAACTTCGGTGGGCCATGAAAAATGCAAATAGTTTCTTCCCTTGATTTGAATTTCTCTTTACTATGGCCCACCAGAATCTTAGATCAGGGCAAAAATTTACCCCCTAAGGTTTCATGGGATTCCGCATTATGGATCATTTGGATTAGACACCCATGACATGTGTGCAAAGGTGTGCACATGTGTAGGTGCGTAGGTGAGCATGCCTCATATAGCATAACGCTCACCTGCAAACCAGTTTGTACATACTACATACGAACTTTTTTGAGAACTCATCATATCTGATGAGTCTTGAAAATCTGAATGGTTCACATGAAGCAAAACCTCATTAAACCCCCTGTACCTCATGAAACAGAGCCTCTCTCTCTCTCTCTCTCTCTCTCTCTCTCTCTCTCTCTCTATATATATATATATATATATATATATAAACAGTACTCTTTTCATCACTTTCTTACATTTTTTTTTCTTATCCAACCAACCGTGCCTAAGCTCCTGTCTCTCTCTTTCCGCGGTAATGTACATCTATCTAAATCTAATTTTGGATTTTATTTTTTTAATAATTGTTTGAAAATATAAAAATTATAAATTTCAAAATTGATATTTAAGATTTTGAATATTTGATTTGAGGTTAGGGTTGGAACTGCATTGGGCCGGGTTGGGTCAGGAGCAAGTTTACCTGGACTCGATTTACTAACTCATCTCAAGCTCGCCTCAAAAGGTTTGTCAAACAATACAAACTCTAATAGTAAACTTAAGGGAGAGCTCAAATTCAAAGAGAGTGCGGATGAGTTAAGTCAAGCTTGGCCACCTCAACTCAATCGGTTGATTGTACAACCCTGGCTATGAATAAGGAATATCCATGCTCAGGTACTCAGAGTGAGTACATGTGGCAAGCATTAACTCAAAATAAAAATTGTTTTTGGTCTAGCCCACCTAATGAATCAATGGGAATGATTTTCGTACAAGGCTATCCTCCAGCCAACCTCTTGGTAAGGTTGGATGTTATAAGATCATGATGAGATGAAAATAATTCATTGGGTAGACAAGGGTAGACAATAGCTTATTGTCTAACTGGTAGGACTTAAACCTTCTCAAAAAGAAAAAGAAGAAAATAAAAATTGATGCCTATTAATAACTATGATGTTGGTTGGAAAATTAAAAACGAACCATTGAAGTTATTGTCGCTTATATCCCTGTAAATAAATAATTAATTATGTTTTGTTATTTATCAATGGCTAAAAACTGTCGTTATTTATCAAGTTGGAGCAATCCAGAGTAGTTATTTGGCTTATAGCAAGCCCTAAAAGTTAATAATTATTTTTTTAATCCTAAGAATAATTGGAAACACTTCAATAACCTTCGTCATTTTTCTATCATCTGAGAAGTGAAGGTGCAGCTGGAAATAAGCTTACTTGTGGTGCAGCGAAACCTTTCCTGTCAACATGCCACTTGCGTAGAAAATCCGTACCATGCCAATGTTAGGTCCCATGATGAAGATCATCTAGCGTCGAAAATTATGCAGGTCCGATCATTAAATTGGCCATGCCTGGATGTTGAGTTAGACAGTCCGTTATCTACTCATTCCAACAGTGCGACCCACCTAGTGAAAGGTTTGGCCTGATTTTCGTGCTAGGTGTATCTACGGTGTAGCCTATAAGTTTGAATGGTTTGGATTCCCCACAGAAATGGCATGCCCCACTGATTAGCTTTGAATATGGCATAGGTGCTCAGATCTGAGCTTTCCATAAGGGGGGCCTCACTGATTAGATCTTCTAGTTCAAAGTGAGCCACGGTGTACAAAACAAACTTGTAGCTAAAGCATTTTTTCCAGCCATCCATTTGTTGCGAAACTACTCCAACGGTGAAAAGGCCTGATTTTCAGACTAGAAGATCTTCACAATGTGATCAGCGGACAAAAATGCATGCCCCAATCCTACACGTATGTCACTGTGGGACATGCGATTGCATATAGACGGATGAGATTTGTATTGTTCATTTGACGTACCCTAGAGATCAATCGTGATATTCCAAATGATGCTGATCAGATAATCCTAGCCATCCAACTGGAGGCTACAAATTGACGGTTAGAAAGAAATTGGTCCGATTTCCATATTCAACTGTTGCACAATTAGATATGATTTCCCCCTTGGTGAGTTTTGGTGTATGAGCCATCCAGAAGGGGTCCATGGTTAGGACGGTCTGCAGATGATTTATTTATAAAAGACACGTTGCATTGGGTGAATCCTAGCCACCAATTGAAGGCATTGGTGGACTTTTATTTATTACTGTTCATTACCATCCTCAAAAGTCCTTGAAATCGATGGCTAAGATTATCCTGACAGGTGCAGTACTTTTTGGGGCGGCAAATTCCCTGCCAGGCTCAACAGATCAACCATCGGACTTATCGGACTTATCACCGCGTATGAAAGTGAAAATCTTTATAAGATACAACTGGTTGCACCAGATACAAACTATCCGCCATTAGGAAAGTGGTGGTGGCACTCGTGTGCAGCTATCCAGACCATCCAAATTGTGGGGAAACTTTGAATGGGAGAGCTGATCAAATGGGAGCATATATCTAGAATAGAGCTGATTGGTGGTCCGGATCACCTAACAAAATCAGCAGATATTTTGGTGCCAGAGAAATTGGATACTTACAGGTAGTGCAGGTGCCTAAAATTGCCGATAAATGATGGCAGGGAACCCTCTATGTAATTGTTTGACAGATCCCTGCAATACATGAAAAACACTTGGTGAAGCATGACACGTGTACAAGACGAAAGCCATTCATCAGGTGGGGGGCCAATTTGTAGATTCCCTAGATAAACTAACAGAGCTTTTTTACATGTGTGGGCCACCCCAGGAGTAGATCCATTGAATTTCTGGGCCAATAATATAGTGGGCCTGATTGAGTGAGCTTAGGACCCAGGAAGGCGATGGTTAAGAATTTTAGCCTGGGTTTGCATGTAATAGGCTGGCCTAACCGGAACAGTTAAGAATCCGGGCCTAAGCCAACCCAAGACCCACCCCGTAACAACCTTGGCTCAACCCTTTTAGGTATTAAGAGCAATGAGCTTAACCCTAACTGGTCCAAATACTAACCAGGCCCAATCTTTTAAACGAATCAGATGAGATAATGCGTCTCATCTGAGTTGATTTGGATTCAGTCCGACCCATCCAGCTCCACACCATGACTCACCCCTCAGTGGCTTGAGTCAGGCTTACTCACTCCATACTTGATTGAGTGGCGCGAGTCAGGCCTATTCACTCCATTTTTTGAATGAGTCACGGCTCGACTTGAGACCAGATGGCACAGTAGTCCGGTCCAATACTTTACTCCGCGACATTGTGATCACCCATACTCAGGCACCCAGAATGTGTACATGTGGCATGTAATAACTCAAAGAAAACGCCCTAAAACAAAGACCCAGTGAAGATAACTTATTCTTTAAAGTTGGATTGATTGAATGATCATAACCTTTGATTAATGAATACTTTTCCTTAGAATTCAGGCCATTGAATGACTTTCATTTCAGCTCTGCATCAAATATCCACCAAGCGGCCAGTCAAGAAGCTTAAAAAGCCTAGGTCAGAATCTGGGCGTGATTGACTAAAAGGCTGAGCCCACTATCAGGCCTGCCGGAATAGTTCAGAATCTGGGCCCAAGTCAACCCAAGACCCACCCGTGAACATCCCTGGCTCAACCCTTTCAGATATTAAGAGCAATGTGATTAACCCTACCCAGTCCAATAACCAACCAGGCTCAATCTTTAAATGAATCAGATGAGATAAATGGGTCTCGTTTGATTTGGATTCGGTCCGAACCATCCAGTTCCACACCATGAGTCGCCCTCACTAGCGCGAGTCAGGCCTATTCACTCAATACTTGGGAGAGTCGCGATTGGAGTCGTGGCTGGATGGCACAGTCGTCCAGTCCGATACTTCACCCTCCGACACTGTGACCACCCATACTCAGGCACCTAGAATGTGTATACTTGGAATGTATTAACTCAATGAAAACGGCCCAGAAATAAATACCCAGTTGACGATAATTTCACTTCCAAAATTGGATTAATTGAATGATCATAACCTTTGATTAATGAATACTTTTCTATGAAATTCAGACCATTGAATGGCTTTCATTTCAGCACTACATCAGATATCCACCAAGCGGCCACTCAAGAAGCTAAATAAGCCTAATGTTTTAATCCAAAATGTATTTAAACTGGGTCCCAACATTTGGGCGGTTGATCTTAATTACTCGTACCCCAGTTTTACAAGAATCTTAATGCCTGAGTTTAAACTACAGCGTTCTGCCAAAGCATGAAACCGTTTCTCATACTAGTACTCCAGTAATGACGGCGGGAAAAGAGGTGAGGATCCGTACAATTTTGTCAGCAATGTCAGGTTTGAGAGCTCTTCTGGAATTGCCCCTTGCACCCCCAGATCGTACGCTTTTCTGAAATCAAGAAGGGCAAATATAAGTAGGGGCCCGAGGAATGCCTGAATTGGTAGTCCCTTACCCTTA
Organism: Magnolia sinica; assembly: GCF_029962835.1. NCBI lineage: Eukaryota > Viridiplantae > Streptophyta > Magnoliopsida > Magnoliales > Magnoliaceae > Magnolia > Magnolia sinica. Next base: position 11,513,308 of record NC_080584.1, on the reverse strand, counting down.
CTGTACACATGGCATATATCCTCAATGATCCAAGCCATTCATCCGGTGGTTCCGTCTATAGATGAACCATCAAATCGATCAGGAAATCCTAAACAAGCAAAGCCCACCATATGATCCACTTGAGTGTGTACGTACATTTCGATTATGTGGCAGGTGCCTCCACCGTTGGATTGGCAATCACATTTGATCCCAAGGTCGCTGATTGTTGATGAATTAACGGCAGTCCCACTACATGGGTCTCCACTTATGTTCCAGTCATCAGAAGTAACAGAAAGACCCCAATGTTGGAAAATGGCATTAAGAGCTCTCGCTATCCATGCACATGAAGAAAAAAAAAAATTTATAATAAGCCCACGGAAGCCATCAAACGGCTTTTGAGAAGATGAAAATTTGGAGGAGTTAGAAACGACCATATGTTCAAAAACTATAGGGCCCACCTGTGATGTGCATGTGGAATAGAGAAAGTGTATCCGGTGCAACTCCTCGTGGGCACTACACCTCCCAAGAATCATCCACAACAAAAACTCAGGTGGGATATGGGAGGGGGAATGCACCATCACCCCTAAAACATACCTATTCACTTGTTGTAGCCCATATAAATTTAAGAATAGGTTGGTGCCCGTATTATCCCTTCATCTTAGTAGGATCCACATGATGACTGGGTTGGATGACATATAAACAGCATCCTCCACCCCACATTCCATTTGGCAGGCATCCCCATCATCCTCCACTTTTCCCCTTTGTTGTCGCTCACCTGAGTCATGGATCAGGGGCTGAATTTTGTGAGTAAGCCTACAGTTGGGGGCTGCATATAATGGACTGGTTGGATGGAACTCGCACATAATAGTGGTCCTACAATCTGGAACTTATGTGGTGACGAATATTCCACAGCATGATATCATTTCCGGAGCACAATTAAATTCTAATCAGGTTCACATGCTCTAATGTGGTTTTTTTTTTGTCCCATCAATGGCGGGCCTTCATATGTACGGTGTGTATATTTTCCCTGCTGGTACGGTTGCTGATGAGCAAGGGAAGCGGATTGCGTTCTGAGTAACTACTGCAAAAACTCTGTGGGGTCCATGTCTGTGCGGGAAACGGATTGGCCACTCCCCTGCCATCAGCCAATGGCTGGTGGGTGGTGTTCCGTGGGCCCCATCATGATGTATGTGTTTCATCCATGTCGTCCATCTATTTTTATAGATCATTTTATCGTATGAGACAAAAAATGAGGTATATCCCAGTCTTAAGTGGACCACCTTACAGGAAATAGCGTTGAATGAACGTCGACCATTAAAAACTTTTTGGGGGCCATAAAAGTTTTGTATCAAGCTGATCTTTGTTTTTTCTCTTCATCTGGGTATCTATGAACTAATCAACAGATTGGATGTCAAATAAACATTACAGTGGGCTTTAAGAGGATTTTAATGGTGGATATCCAATCATTATTGTTTTCCTGTCTTGTGGTCCACCTGAGATTTATATACCTCTCATTTTTTTGGATTAAGCCCTAAAATGATCTATAAAAATAGATGAACGGAATGGAAGAAACACATACTTCATGGTGGGGCCCACAGAGCACCGACCACTAGCCACCTGGCAGATGGCAGGTGGAGTAGCCAATCCATTTCCGTCTGTGTGATATTATGAACAGGTGAGATGACAAATAAACATTACCGTGGGCCCGAGCAAGCTTTCAACGGTCTTAACCATTAATCCCAGTTTTACCCGTGGTGTGGTCTACTTGAGCTTTGGATATGCTTCGATTTTAGGCTCAACCCTAAAATGATATTTTTTTAAAAAAAATACTAATGGACGGCGTCGATAAACCACGTACATGCATGGTGGGCCCAAATGAGTTTACTCAGTATCATAAGATCTTACGTGGCTAACGTGGGGTGTGTGTAATGACATGGGTGTAACAAGCTAACCAAAAAAAAAAAAAAAAAACTCAGTCCGCAGTCCGATTTCATGAGAAAGACCTCATAGTAGCTCCTGCTCAACAGCACGTGCATGATTCTGTAACTGCTGAGCCGTGGTTGGATGATCAAGACGGTCCATCAAGTATCATGAACAGTGGATGGGAGATGTCCTAAAAATCTTTAAAATTGTAAGATCCAAACCCTTCTATTGATTGTCTTCAAGCCAAAATATTTGGAAGTTAAAAAAGCAAGAAAATAAATAATTCAAACCCTCCCCATTAACAAGTGAAATGTACACATACAACTAGGGGTGTACATCGGGCCGAACCAAGTCGAACTGGGCTCAACCCGGCCCGGCCAGATCACCATGCCAACGTGTCCAGCCCGAACCCAGCCCAGTCAGCAATCGGGTGAGTTCGGGCAGTTTCGGACCCACGATTTGGACGACCTTGATTTTTTGAGTCTTATCCATCTACTCCATGGGAAGAGCTTTGGTAGGTAACTTAAACGGCCTTAATTTTTGGGAAGGGCTTTTGTTATAGATTTTTGGGACTTTGCTCCATCTACAAAGGGACCTATGATTGGACGGCCTGGATTGCTGTAAATAGTTAGGATAACTAGGTAAGAATTTATGATACACACACACACACACACACACACACACACACATACGCCGAGTCGGGCCAAGTCGAGTCGGGTTTTGGGCCGAGTTGCCCCAAACTGGAACCTATCCGAACTCGGCCCGAACTCAATTTCGGGCCGAAGAAAATGGCCGGTCCTGATCCGAACTCAGTTCCAGGTCGAGCCGAGTCGAGCTTTTTCGGGCTGAGTCGAGCAAGTTAATCGGGCTAGCCCGGTTCGTGTACAACTGTACATACAACGTTTAACATACATCATTTTTAACGAGGTATGGGAAATCTTTGCTGTGAAAATGGTGGGTCATGCAAAGTAACTGAAGCAAAATCCACTCATCAGGTAGGTCACACTTGTTCATTGGGTCAGACTACTTGCTTTCCACTGATTCCGATGGTGTAGCCTGCATGATGAATGGGCCATCCTTCTTTTAGCCTCTAAAGATTTCACGATGTCTCCCACCATTTGCACGGCTTAGATGTGACAAACAAATGACACATTAGCAGAAAAGGAAGCATTGTATTATAAAGTTTACAACCAATGGTTGTATGCGAAATGTCTCGAGAAACAAAACGCAATGGTTGCTCTCTTAAATGGTAACCTTCTTCGGCCTCTCATTGGGGCAAATTAAGATGGCCCCAACTTATAAAAAATATGGGACATGAATTTCTGTTGTAGGAAGCGGGTGCACCAAAATGCTCCATGGGTCTACTTGGTTGCGTGTGTGGCATCCACTCCATCCATCATTTGTACAGCTCATGTTTGGAAGTCAGCCGAAATAAGACCGATCCAAAACCTAAGTAGGCCACACCACAAGAAAAGGTGGGGATGAAGATGCCTACCACTGAAACCTTTCAAGGCCACCATAAGTCTTTTATCAGGCTGATTTTTAGTTTTTCCCTTCATCCCGGTGGGAATCACATAAGAAATGGATCTAATTGAATATAAACATCAAGCGGGAGGTTTCAATGATCTATTGCTTGAGTTTTGGGTTGGCTTGGCTTTTTAGGCTCATGTCCTAACACGGATAGGCTCATGTCGTGAGCCAATAGGTTATAAGACCAGAGAAAATCGAGTTAGATGGTTTGGCAACGTTCAATAGAGACAAGTGTTCTAACGGTTGGGTCCAGCTTTATGGCTTAGTGGTAGATCATGTGTTTAAATACTGAGATTATGTGATTGAGTGCATGTGGTGTGGGTGTGTGTAAGTGCCCCGGGTGTGGGTATATGTAAAAAAAAAAAAAAAGGTACTACAGAGGTTAAGAGTGAGTTAATTTAAGTTAAAGTTTCTAAAAGAACAAAAGAAAGCCAGCCCAAAAAAACATGAGTTCAAACGGTAAGAAAAGACTTAACGATCTATAATTTAACTGAATATACAATCCTTGATAGAGTGAAATGCTGGAACTCCCTTGAAACAGTTTGAATTGTGTAGATTTTCTCAAAAGATGAGTTGCTCCCGTCATGATCCTACTTTTGAAAGCAACCCGTTTCGGTTTCCCAGAGAAACAAAAGTGCAGAATCTTCGATCACAAAGGTGTTGGGAGAGCTAACCTAGTCATGACTACCATATCTATCATTTTAACTTTTTTTTTAAAATAAACAATTTCTATGAAAATGTAAACATCATTAAACTAATTTTGTAATTACTGATTAATGTTTATACCAAATTTGACTACAGTAGTTGTATTTGGTTCATCAGTGAAGGAAATTAGCGATTGCATGTTTCTTAGCACTTGCATATTCTAGAACGTATTTCTTTTTTAAAGCAACCCATATTTCTTTAACAGAGTCATAAGAAGCATATACATCATATAATTCGTTAGAATAAGAGTTTAAAATATAATTTTTGTAATCATTTTTATCTACTATTTCAGTTTAATTTGCTAGATCTATAGTAAATGATTCGAACAATATGTATGAAATTTAAAGGGTGGTCAATGTGAACATAAGCTTCTGTTTCTACCGTTTAAAGTGTTGTTCAACGAATAATTTGATTTTGACTAATTCAGTGGAAGCATTAACTGTTATGGTATCCATAGTATATTTAATTCAAAAAATTCGATTTCAAAATTGTTGAAATATTTGGTTGAATCAAATAAACTATTTAAAATTGAAAACCAAAAAGAAAATAAAATTATGATAGAAGACTTATAGAGTTGAGTCGAAGCATGACGTGAGTCACTCGGCTTGAAATCAAATTTGCTCCTTTTGGACAACGTCTCAATTGTAACGAGTTTCCAAAGCAATCGACCTCCAAGATATAACGACTATAACCCGGTCCCGATGGTGCAGGCTCAAACCACTTGTAGTTTAACCCTGAAAGTGCTAAGTTAACTTAGTGAGGAACTCAGGAACTAACATTTATAAATTTTATTTATTTATTTTTTTTAAAAGTTCTTACAAGATTAAAGAAATTTTTGTGATTTTGAACACAGAATGGAAGTACTTATATAGACTTCGAAGTGGTGCATTAAGTACCCTTTCAATAAGATTGGTCCGTTGGATTTAAACCCAATAGGTGTGACCAATCGACTGGCCGCATATCTCTGGTTCAAAACGAAAAGATGCAAATACGAGTATATGCTCACACAGATAAAGTTTCGTGAGTACCCACACACACGCATGCACACACCCACAGCGTAACCCGACCCATCACATATGCGTATAATCTTGGACTCTGTTCGGCTCGGCACGCGCGCGTATGTGGTCAATGACATAGATTATAAATATTGGCATAGTCTCCTACAAGACCAAAATTCACATGACCCCTGAATAGGGACCAAGTCCTGAGGCAAAAAGCCTATCTCATATACAAGAAAACTTTTTAAGTAAATATGACGTGGACTAAATTACTCAAAAGCAAGAGAAATTTTAAATATAGTGGGAAACCAAAACATTTGATTTTTTTTTTAATATATATATAAATTTTGAAACAAAATGCAATAGATTTATCCGTGCAAAGTATTTTTTTTTTTTTTTTTTAAATTATAATCTAAACTGTTTAGATAATTGGAACATGACTAAGATTCAAAGCCTATTGTCCCGAGTAATCGTATCCCAATAGTGTGGGTTGTGGTGGAGGTGTGGTGTAGCAGACCTCTTTCCAACTCCACGAGTTTCCTAGGGTCGCCACGCATGTAAAATGCAGTTGAGGTTGATGTGCATGCACTAGCATGTTCCAGTGTAGATTTTAAGATCCAAGCCGTAAATAACGTGGGCCCCATCATGTAATTTCCCTGGTGAAGAAGTTAGGCTGTTTCCTAAAAACTAGGCTTAAGTTTTTTAGCCATATATTTTTTTAGTAAAGTGTAGTCAACTTGAACAACTGAATAGCATGAGATTCGCGCCAGACCGTCCAAATAGTAATCCTATTCCATGGATGGCTAGGATAGCATGTCCACGTGCCACTTTGGCTCATGTGGTTGCGTGTAGGTGAGATTCCTTGAACATGCGCGTGGATCATTGATCCTCTCGTCCCGTTCTTAAAACATCGAGATCAGCTATGGTCATGCAGGTGGGCTACAGTCCAATTGAACAGCTCCATTGCACCAGGTCAGCATTACAGACTCGGAAGATATGCAGTCCACAGCTTTATTTTGGACTCGAGTAGGTCACACGATTTGTTTGATTAAGATAAGAAAGTAAATTTTAAAAGCCGAATCACGCTCAGATACGTGATAATTGACCATTTTTAAGTTTTGGTATCTCATTCACCGTCCGTACAAAGTGTCCATATTCTCCCATCTGGACCATTCAAATCTTGGGTCCTAGTTCAATATAAAATTGATCGAAATTAGAGTTGATTTAACCAACTTTATCATTTTGTTTTTCTAGTTGAATTTGGACCGTTGATGTTTTATTCCCATTCATTCATTTGATTTCCACCAATTGGATCATTGGGACAGTTCAAGTAATTATTGCAATCCAAACCTATGATGCATCCAAACGCAGCCTAAGCATCTTTCCCCGTACCATGGATGTGATCACTTGCAATTTTGTGGACACCTAAACATGCCAAAGGCCTGTACGTTTGTATATACCATATGGACTGGATTTGATATGCAAATCCAATGGCCCCACCATGATGTATGTGTTTTATTCATGTAAAATAAAATCCAAGGTTTTGACCAATTTCAAACAATGGAAACCGATGGTGGAAAAGCAGTCGAGGTGAAAGGTAAAAGTTATAAGGACAGATATCGGTAGAGAATTTACTTCAACTGAATTTAATCAATATTGTAAAGATAAAGGAATCATAAGGCACAACACAATGCTCTACACACCCGAGGAAAACGGTGTGGATGAGTGGATGAATCGGACTCTCTTCGAAAAAGCATGATGCATGATTTCTAATGTTGGGTTGGGCAAGGACCTACGGAATGAGGCTGTTAACACTGCTTGTTACTTGGTGAATTGGTCCCCTTCTACGGCGATTGATTGTAAAATTCCATAAGAAGTATGAGTGGTCAAGAGGAACACTACTCAGGATTGTGTGTATTTGGTTATGAAGCTTACTCTCATGTATTGTCAGTTGAGAGAGATAAACAAGACTAAAGAGCCGACAAGTACATTTTTGTTGGTTATGGTGGTGGTGTGAAAGGCTATAGGCTATATGACCAGGTCAAATAGAAGATCATCAGACATTAAATTCGATAAATGGTCCTTATTCCGTAAGAATGAACAGAATGAATAATAAGAACCAGAAAGTTGGTTATAGACGTTTAGGTTAACATAAATGTTACTCATGGAGAGACATACGCAGGCAAAGCTATAGGAACAGTTGGAGCAGCCACCTGTGAGAAGGAATCCACCGCGAGATTGTAGGTTACCGGCGAGATATATGGATAATTCAAATATCGCATATGCCCTCATTACAGATGAGGGGGACACATCTACTCTTTAGGAGGCTCTTGAAAAGCCTGATGCAGAAAATTAGAAAGCAGCGATAGATGATGAGATAGACTCCCTGTACAAGAATAAAATGTGAGAGCTAGTAGAGCTTAGAGTTGGTCGCAAAGCGATTGGGTTCAGGTGGATCTTCAAGAAGAAACATGATTGATACAAAGCAAGGTTGGTAACTAAAGGTTATGCTTAGAGAGAAGAAATTGACTTCACAGAGATATTTACGCTACTTGTGAAGTAAGTATCTATCAGATTCGTGTTGACGTTAATTACCCAATATGATCTCAAGCTAGAACAAATGGATATAAAGACTGCATTTTTGTACGACAAATTGGAAGATTAGATCTACATGAAGTAACCGGAGGGCTACGAAGTACAAGGGGCAGAGAACAGGGTTTGCATGTTAAAGAGGATGTTGTATGTCCTAAAACAGTTGCCTAAGCATTGGTATAAAAAGTTTGATTCTTTCATGGTGAGTCAGAAGTTTACGATGAGTAAATATGATCACTGTGTCTATTACAAGACACTGAGTGATGGCCAGTTCATCATCCTAATATTGTATGTTGATCGCTAACATATCTGAAATCAATTTACTGAATATTCAGTTATCAAGGACATTTGAGATGAAAGGTCTGGAGGCTGCAAAGAAGATTCTCGGCATTGATACATATAAAGACAGGAAGAGTAGCAGGCTTTGGTTATCTCATGAAGAATACCTTAAAAAGGTATTCACCAAGTATGGGATGTATAAGGCAAAGCCGGTTAACATTCCCCACACGGCTCACTTCAAGCTATCTTCATAGTAATTATTTGTCACTTTTTACTGTGGTTTTTTCCCATAAGGGTTTTTATTCGTTAAAATATGTGTGTTTGCATTGTGCTTGATTGGTTCGATTGGATTAATTCACTTGATTCACTTGTGTTCTTTCGTGGTCCCCCAACAACATCACTATGGGTCTCGCCTAGCTCCAGTCATAGTAGTTCCTGTCTAACACTTTCTTAGGCAATTTGCATCCCACCCTGTTCCATTTCTAAGCCATGTAATATAGTGGGCCCTGTTCAGTGAGCTTAAGACTTAGGAGGGTCATGGTTAATTACTTTAGCCTGGGTTGCTTGTAGTAGACCAAGCTCGACCTAGGGCTATCAGTGGTTTGGGCATAGGCTTTGCAAGCCCAAACAATTCAAAATATGGGACGACACCAACCTAACGCCAAGCACATTAATAGTGCTAGCCCGACCTGACCAGATATTAAGAACAATGAGCTTGACCCCTACCTAGCTCAATTACTTACTAAGGCCAATCTTTTTAACACTTGGGAAGTCTCGACCTGACTTGCACTCTGGCCCATGAATAAATGAATCAGATGAGTTAAACACGACTCATCTGAGTTGATTTGGACTCAGTCTGACCCAATCAGATGAGTCACCCCTGTCTGGGGTGAGGCGAGCCAATTCACTCCTGGCTCTGGTGAGTTGCGACTCAACTCGAGAGTAGATAAGTTAGCATGGTAGTCCAGTGAAATACTTATTGGATGCCTTGCTGTAGTGCGACTTTCCATACTCAAATAGCTAGAACGTGTATACGTGGTATGCATTAACTCAAATTAAACCGTCCAAAACATGAGACTAGCTCATTGTAGATAATTTATCCTTAAAATTTTGATTGATTGAATTATCACAACCTTTGATTAATGGATATTATCCTTTGATTTCAGACCATTGAATGACTTTCATTTAAACTCCAAATATCCACTAAGAGGTAACTAAATAAGTTGAATTAGTGTAGGTTATGATCCACTACATTTGGATATGTTTGATCTTAGTTACTTATACTCCGGTTTTACAATTTTTGGGTGCATGAGTATTAACTATCGTCAGCGTATAAAAGCCTTTCTCATATTGGTACGACAACAACAACGGGAGATGATTGCATGTGTCCCTCTGTGCCTGAGGCTGTGTGGAGCCCATGGAGATGTCCGTGACAAATTCATTCTATCCATTTGTTTTGCAGGACTAAAATAAGACAAGTGCCTAAAACTTGGGTAGATCCTGAACTCGTGTACACTATACTGGTCATAATTAGTGGAAATAACGATTCAATCCTAATCACCATAAACTGTTGGTTATTAGGTGTAAGTGCTAAAATGATTAAAGCACACTTTTAGTTGTCAAATTTCGTATAGTCAAAACAACCTATCAAGCTCAACAAGAATCAAGAGAAAATCAAGCTCAACTAGAATCTAGAAAAGATCAAGCTCAACAAGAATCAAGAAAAGATCAAGCTCAAATTCAAGCTAAAGATCAATTGATATTCCAGTATAAGATTAAGCTCATAAGTCAAGATGAAGTCAGTGATCAAGTTCGAGACAAAGAAGTCAGATATTTCACATATCTTAGGTAGTATAAAACCCTAAAAAAGGCCTTAGGATTAGGTACTTTTAAAAATCATTTAAAATGGGCTTTTACACTTGTATTTACTTGGAATTCCACCAGCCTCAATTCTGGTTTGACTAGTCTGTGTTTTCTCAGCCAATCCTAATTTAAGTTGAAGAAAAATTGATTTTTGGTTGCAAATTCGACCGGTCGAATTTTTGGTTCGACTAGTAGAAAGCTGATCTTCGACCAGCCCAAGCAAATTCGGCTTGAAGTCTAGAGACAACAAATCTTTGGATTTTTCAGATCTTCAACTAGTTGAAGACCATATTAGACTAGTTGAATGGAGCTCTTCGACTAGTAGAACAGGTCCTCGGATGTAACACTCGTACTTTTAATACTCGGGTGTTACCCACTAACTTAACTTATGGAACTGCCATCTTCATTTTAGTTTAAATTTGAAGGTTAGAAATAATCTTCACCCATGGATCAAGTCATCCATTTGTTGATGTTCAAGATGGACCGTCACATCATCAGATCCATTGTCCATCAAGCCCGCAATACTGAACCTGGGAATCAATCGATTGGTGACAACCATCAAACCATCATAATTTGAAAACAATCATTGAAATTCCTTTACATTGAACCAGGAACCTGGGAAACCCTGATGTTTGGGTTCCAATCTGAATATTGAAGTCAAAAATATGTCATTGGATTTAAGATCAGTCATTAGACTAGGACCTCACATCATTCAATGAGGGGTGTAATAATCAAAATCACCCATTAGACTTGTTTAAATACTCCAAAGGATTCATGGACCATTGACAATCCGTTCTAAAACAATCCAGCCATTCAAACGAGCATTCGTTCACCAAATTGAGATGTAGAATCAGGTAGTCATAGAAATAATTATTAAAATTTTCACCAAATGGAGCTACAAACCTTTGCAACCACTTACGGTCATTTTCGAATATAATCGGACCGTCAAATTACTAAAAATCCATGATTAAATACTAAAATTATAGCAATATGGGCCACTTGAGCCTTGGATCTGTTTCATATTTGGCCAGATGTCTCAATAAGGCCAGCAGAAACTGATTAACGATGTGGATCTCACTGATCATCAATGTGGGCCCCATACCCACGGTGTGCGTGCACGACTGTAGTCCAAGTCAACAAGACGTTGAACCAACGAAAATCCGAAAAGAGGATTTTCCTCTTCCTCTCTTTCTTTAGTTTTCCCGCAAACAACAGCATTTGAAAAAATGTCTTTCGGCGTTTCGATTGTGGACCACCATCTAAGATCAAATCTTAGATTTGTACCGTCCATCAAGCGCGACTCTCAGATCCAACCAAAACCCAGCTCCTCCCACACATCGCGCACGTGTACATGTACACGATCACTAGCATAGATTAGTTATGTGCGGTTGTTTTCCAAAAATAGAAAGCTTCGTTTCTTCTTCTTTTTACCAGGTTAGCAATCTGAACGAAGAAAAGTCCTTCAATCTCAGCCCTTCAACTCCTGCAATTCCAGCCATCAAAGGCTTGCTCGCTTTTAGGTTTTCCCTAGTGAAGGAAGAGACGTGTGCGAAGGGAATCTTCCTGTTTTGACGTTGGCACCATCTTGATTGCCCAATAACTTCTAGAAGCTTTCCGAAGTATCCTAGCAGTCCATTCTAGGACAACCGACAAGAGCACCTCACTAGAATTGCAGTTCTCAGGAGAAACTCATGGGTACATGAGTTAACAACCGCGGTTGAGAATCTTGAAACCCACTGGGTTTTTGCCAAGTTCCTCCAAAAAGTGGGTCCCACAATGATAATTGGACTCATCCAAACAATGTGGATCATTGGGTGGGGCCCTAGGATGAAAATCGCCATGGTTGGCTACTTCTTCTTCTCCAACTGGCTGTGGAACCCATCATCTTCTAGTTGCCCCCATCCCCTGATCTGGGTCATTTATCTAATGACTCATCATCTCAAACGTCCATCCTAATAACTAGATCACATCCATGCAAGTTATTTTAATTTGAATCATCAGATTGCTAGTGCCACGTTTAGATTTAAAACTGACTCGACTAACTAATCTAGTGATTAGTTAGCATTCGAAAAGTCTAGAACGAGGTTAGAGATACCTATAAAAGCCAACCCATTTAGGGCAACCTTTTCTAGAGAAGGAAAGCCAAAAAGAGAAAAGGGAAAAGCACCATTTCTACCTCCCATATTAGTTAAGTCAATTCGAGTCTTTGAGAGTCTGACTGAGTTTTGCTAAGTCCATTACTGGATGTCTTCCAGCAGAAAGAAAGGAGAAGGAATGAGAAGTAGAAGAAGAAGAAAGAGAAGATGGGAGACTGAGGAGAGAGAGAGAGAGAGAGAGAGAGAGAGAGAGAGAGAGAGAGAGAGAGAGATCAAGAGAGAAAGTGCGAGGACGCTAGAGATCGGTGTTGAGACTCAAATATTACATAATTTTCCTCATTTATATCTTGGTTTTATGAACATGAATCAGCTTAATATTCTATATTACTCATATAGGTGTGCAATGTGAATTTAAGTGCTTAGATTGAAAAATAATTTTAAAAGCATGGATTTGATGCTCAAGAATCACCAAGGCAAGGGATGGATCTTAGGAGGAATTCACATGCCAATGATCCAAGAAAACTAAGTGAGAAATGAAGAGAATCGAAGATTTAAAGTGAAGAATCCAGAATCGTTCTGAAAAAGTGTATTCTGAAACTTTGAAGTCTATTTTTGGAAACTGCGCAGCATAAAATCTATTTTAAATAAACTGTGCAGTGAGAAGCCTATTTTTTTTGGAAATTGTGTATATTTGAGGTGGTTTCTAGAGTTTTTCAACTTTGTACGAAAATTGAAGTTCCCTACTTATAAATAGGGATTTCTAGGGCATTCCTAAGCATCATTCAAAACATTCAAGAGCATATTCTAAGAATTTTAAAGAGTTTTATAGTTTTAATTTATTTTTCTTTACAAGTTTTTAGATATTTATTCTTTCTTGTTGCTTTTTTTCTTTATTCTAATTATATTTTTCTAAGTTCCTTCTAACCCAAGTTAGAAGGGAAGCACATGGGTTTAATAATTCTTTAAGTTATGATAATTAATTGTTTTAATGATGAAAAGAATAGTGTATGCATGTTATCTATTGTTTAGGTTTTATTTTTTATCCTCTTGTGAGATCCATATGTTTCCATCATATGAGATCCACATTGATGGATAGGCTTACCCTAGATCAATCAGATTTCCTAGATAGAAGAGGTTCTCAACCTGTCATATTCCTTTGATTTTCATTATCTCATTGATGTTGAATTTTTAAAATCACTGGCGCTTGAGAATATATATCAATGGTGCAAATCCATGATTTTCTGATATTTTATATCATTTATTTAAAATATTTAAACTGTTTTATTTTCCGATTAGGATGACCATAGTGCTCAGATCCTAGTTATGTTATCCAAATCATCATGATTTTGAAACATTAACCTATGTGTGGAACTTTGAAGCTTGAGTGTTGTTTTAATTCATTTGAATTACATCCATTCAAAAATCCTAAAATCAAATCATCATATTAGTTTTTATTACTTAGTTTGTTTTACATTTGATTTTCTCCTTCTCGCAATTCATCTCCATGTGGGATCGACCCTGTATTCACAGGATATTACTTACGAACCTCTGCACTTGGAGGCAAGCAATCCGTAGTACGCCATTCTCAGCTCCTAACGTCCATACGCCAGATTCCGATCCTAGGATCCTACAAGGAGGATTATTTATTTATTTTTTTTGTACCTTTATCTCGTAATAAACATAACCACAAGATTACCCAATTCACAAAGGCAACATCATCATCACATATCCACTAATATAATCATTTGAGTACAATGCTGAAAGGGAAATACATAAATCGAAAATCAAGCTTCAGAAGACCGCTGCACGCTCCAAGCTCAACACTGCTGCAACCTAACATTACCTGCACGCATCTATTGTGCATAAGCTTATAGAAAGCTTAGAGGGTGGTGTAAGTGTGTGCACAAGGTAAGTGCCAAGTATTTAACGCAATGACATGATCATACAGTGTCGAAATAGGCACAAGGTCATGAATCATACGTTATCAGAGTAAGCAAAAATACTGATAAGTCCATGAGTCAAACAATATCAGAATACACAATACAGATCAACTATACAAATGAGGAACAATATCAAAATACGCAATACAGATCAACTATATAAATGAGGAACAATATCAGAATATGCAATACATATCAACTATACAAATGAGGAGTCATAAAGAGTCAAATATCAAATGCCGTATCTAAACCATATAAATGTAAAAATATGGGTAACCCAAATGTCATATGCCGCGAATGTAATGTAATATGCGGTGCGAATGGAATCATCATGCTGGAGTGTGAAGTCGGGATGATAGTACGTAATATCGTAGGCTATAGGGTCCATCACAAGGGACTTCTATCCAAACCAATCTCATACCTAAATTTGGATAGTCAGACTCAATGTGGTAAACGACTGATCTCAGGTTAGTCGCACGCCCCAACCGAAATCCAAGCCATTGTGAAGGTATATGTAATAAATAGTTGCGCACCACCAGCCCGATTGGATAGTGAATGAATGAATGAATGAGCATATAACTCCTACTTAATAAGTCCACATATAAGTATTGTTCATCTCTGGGATCATCACCAGGGTTTAGTACACTCCAAATGGCACTGCCCCTCTCCCAGCAGCACAGTCCAAGTGAGTGTAAGAAACCTTACTATCCGCCTGGCCAATAGTCTGTCAATACTTATCCAGCACATCAATAACGGACCCATTTACGAGCTGGTCAAACTCAGCCTAGCTATGCTCCCTACCCTTGGGCGGGTAAGGTCACACCCCCACCAAACCGACCACGACACAGTGGGAGATGCGGCCTCCTGGTATTTGGCACTCGGGCGCTCATGTATCTACTCGGTCTCGACGTTGGGGCATCATCTGGTACCAAGAGGGTTTAAGAATTTTCACCTAGGGTCATCTATGGCAGCCCGATGCTAGAACAAATTTTTGGTGTCCCGTCTAGCCATTCACGATATGCCTGTGGAGGCTGCGACCCTGATGTCGCTAGGGCGTACAATAATCATAATGCAAGATACGTGAGTCATACAATCCAGTCATGCATCAATCCTACGCAGACCGTGCGCTCGTGTGAGATAACCTCCACCTATCAGGGGGTCTCATAACAACATGCTAAATGACATATGCAATGATCAACCACATCTCATAACAAACATGCAGATGATGTGTATGGGCATGTATCATTATGCTATGCTGTCACATACTCATAATCAATATCAATAATTGGCATCGATAATCAACCTTGACAATGTGTACATTTAACCAACACTGCCCCCAAGGAATGACCCACATAGAGCCTAACATATAGTGGACTCATGACCTCACACAAGGATTAAATATACAACACCATGGGCCTCACTCAAGAGCTTAATACATATCACAATGAGCCTCTCTCATGGGCCTAATATACATCATAACGGGCCTCATCGCCTAGCCCTTAAATGCACCACAATGGGCCTCATCACATAGGCCTCATATATATCCCATTGGGTCTTAAACACGGGCTGAATATACATCACAACGGGCCTCAAACACGAGCCGCATATATATCACATTGGGCCTCAAACACGGATCAAAAGCACACCATAATGGGCCTCAAATACGGGCCGCATATACATCACATTGGGCCTCATCAATCGGCCTCGATATCCGGTCCTCGACAATCGTAATCAGCCTCGATAATTGACCTCGACAATCGTCCTCATCAATCGGAATCGGCCTCAATAATCGGAATTAGAATCGAAATCGGCCTCGACAATCGGAATCGGAATCGATCTCAACAATCGGCCTCGACAATCGGAATCGACCTATACAATCGGCCTTGACAAATCAGAATCAGCCTATACAATCGGCCTTGACAAATCGAAATCGGTCTCGATACTGGGCCTCGACAATCGGAATCGGCCTCGATACTCGACCTCGACAATCGGAATCGGCCTATACAATCGGCCTTGACAAATCGAAATCGGTATCGATACTTGGCCTTGACAATCGGAATCAGCCTCGATACTCGGCCTCGACAATCGGAATCAGCCTACACAATTGGCCTCGACAAATCGAAATCGGCCTCGACAATCCGAATCAGACTCGATACTCGACCTTGACAATCGGAATCGAAATTGTCTCAACAATTGGCCTTGATAATCGGAATCGGCCTCGACAATCGGAATCAGCCTCAATACTCAACCTCGACAATCGGCCTATACAACCGGCTTCGACAAATCGAAATCGTCCTTGATACTCGACCTCGATAATCGGAATCGTCCTATACAATCAGCCTCGATAAATCGGAATCGGCATCGACAATCGGAATCGGCTTATACAATCGACCTCGACAAATTGAAATCAGCCTATACAATCGGCCTCGACAAATCGGAATCGGCCTCGATACTTGGCCTCGACAATCGGAATCGACGTTGACAAATCAGAATCGATCTCGACGCAAGATGGGGTCCATAAATGGACGACCGATGATGGATCAAGCAATATAAATGGGGCCCATTCGTTTGGGTTAACCCATTAGAGGATGATGAGAATGGGCCTAACCAGGCCTAAGGAAAGGTCACAATGTGGACATTTAACCATCATTGCCCATCAATGTGGCCATTTAACCAACATTGCTCCCAAACAGTGGCCTATATAGAGTCAAACATATAGTGGGCCCATGGCCTCACACAAGGGCCACATATACATCACATCGGGCCTCGACACATGGGCCAGGTATACATCATATTGGGTAATATATAACTCAATGGGCCATGTCAAAAAGGGCCATAAATACACAACAGGTAGGCCCTGCACATGGGCTTAACATACATAACATGCGAACCTTGCACATGGGCCTCAAATACATAACAGGTGGGTCCTGCACATGGGCCATTAATACATCTCAATGGGCCATGACCCATGGGCCTCGGATATATCCCAATGAGCCTTACTTATGGGCTTCATGTACATCAAAGTGGGTTGCATGACATGGACAACTCGGATCAAACAAGTACATCACGCGGGGGTCACATGAATGTACGGTGGGAGCTTGGATTACATCTAAAATCATTTCAATAGTGGCAGGTGCAACATGTGTATCATTGTACACTATCATAGGGGTACATAGCTCACTACTGTGACCAGCACTGTCCAAACATTGTCCATGTACATCAACATTGTCCGAACATTGTCCAGCACCGTCCAAACATTACCAGCACTGTCCAAACACTCTAGATGGTGTTGATAATAATACACATATCAAGGTGGTCCACCGTCCAAATGCTGGACGCATGAACAAAGCACATACATCATATCAAGGCCCCACCGTCCCTTGCTGGACGGTGGTGGATAGCGCGCACATAATAGGTTCGTCCTGTACCAATGGACAGTGTAGGTATAACACCTACCTCATGTGGAACCCACTGAACTGCTAACATTAAACAACAATTAAGTGGCTGGTGGGGCCACTAATAGATGGTTTTACATGGCCCCATGTCCAAATGGATGGTAGGGATAAGACACGTACATCATGGTGGCTCCCATGCGCTGGGCTGCAGCACGTCAGCAAGAGGGTCCCGCACAGATGGACCACGTGGATATAAAACATACATCATAGTAGTCCCACATGTAGCGTATGGATCTAAAACATACATCAAGGGGGGGTCCCACCATCCAGTAGACTGGACAGTGCGGATCAAACCCACACATCATGGTAGCCCACCCAACACATGTCAGATGGACGGTGTGGATTACACATGCATCTGTTTGTCCCCACCGTGTTGGGTCCCCACTGTTTTGTGTGGTATGGCCGACATGAGTTTGAGATCTACTTGATTTTTAGAATCTTATTCTATTATATCCTTTTCAAAACAGGTGGGCAGAGTGGATTTTATTTCTGTGGCTCACACGGCCCCGGGTCAGACGTAATCTGCTCCCGTGCACATGAGCTGCTCCTGTACACGCGGGTACGTAGCAAAGCTCATGACCTCCACGTGATCCGCGCACATGAACTGCTTCCGTACACGCGTGCACAGGACCTGCTCCCGCACACAGCCCGGGGTCAGACGTAATCTGCTCCCGTACACGCGGTTGCGTAGCAAAGCTCACATCACCTATAGCAAAATAGCTACACGCACCTTCTACCTTGCGTGCGTTCGTAGACGGCCCAATGCACTAAAATTGGATTTTTTTTTTTTTTTAACACACGCACACACGCCCCTACACACTCACGCTAGTGGAATTTTACTACCTATGAGTACTCGAACCCTTGACTGAGAGATGAAACTCCTCGGCTCAAGCAAGAGTAAGGACCCAATGCAGTCAAATGGGATACATCGCGACTTTATCAGTTGAGTTGAATCAGGGTCCTTTTCAAATGTTAGAAACGGTTTATATGATGGACCATAATGCAGATTCAGGTTAACCAAAGGGCAGGCCAGGACTGAAATATTAAAACTGTTTGGTTATTTAAAAGTTAAGTGATGGTCCACGTTTGAAAGGAAAGACCCAATGATCAAAGGACTAATCTATGAGCTTTTGATATTTATGTATCACTCATCCAAGGTGAGATCCATAATATTAACGGCTTTGATTATTAAAAGAGGACCCGGATCCAAATGCTAAAGTCACTGTGTATTCTACAGTAACATATTGTGATGTACTTTAGCAAACCTCAACGTGCATATGCATATCCTAAGACCGTTTTTATGGACCAAATTCATTTACAACAATGGGATCTGCAGGGTACCAATATACATATAGGAAAATCCAATCCATCCATCAGGTGAGATCCATTATTGGAACTGCACGTACTCGGATCGATGGAAAATTGATAATTGCGACACCAATGGAATCAATGTAAAATCAGTCCTAAAACCTATAGTTTCGTGAGGTGTGACTTGTCTGAGAATTCCATCAGCATTACTTCCATACCTCATGATTTAAAATTAATTGACAATTTCGATGAATGATGAAAGATACTCAATATAGTGGCCTCGAACACAATCCTATGGTTGAAATTCCATCCACATTATTCTCCTGAGATGTGGCCCAACTGACATGTGGTTCTCTAGAGACAGTAATTGAGGATAAAATTTGATAGACAGAGTGCATGTTGCATATACAACGAAGTGGGCCTAAGAAGCTTGGGTGTTGTACAAGCTGTGTAAAACGAGTGTGCAGTCTAACAGGTGATTTTGGTTTCCTCGTCATGGCCGTCGACCGGATGGATAGTTTGGTTTCCCGAGCAATTGTGGCAATGACTGTGTCTCGGTTGACATAAATTGACTATACCTGCTAATTTTTCTCCTTACGAGGTGTCCTATACTAGACTGTCGTGTCACAGTCACTTTCTTTTGCTGTCCTGTGTAAGTCATCCAAGCGTGGTTGTACAGTCACACCTCATTACATCAACCACATGGGTCTCGTACAAGCTGTGTTAAACGAGAGAGACTGTCCTGTCTAAGTCATCAAAGCCTGATTTTACTGTCAAAGCCTGATTTTACTGTCACACTTCATTACATCAATCACATGGGTGTTGTACAAGCGGTGTAAAACGAGGTGATTCTGGTCTCATCGTCATTACTATGGACAGAAGAGGAGATCCTCGCACCAGGCCCATGCGATGGGCAAGTACATGTAGAATCCCCAGCATCCACACGATAGACCTACCTGTTGAATGGCTTAGATCTTGTACCCGTCTCAGTTTTCCACACTTGGGAGTCTGATTGGTCAAAAAAATTGCACCGTGTACTGCATACGCACCGTGTACTGCACGCAAAGAAAGTGGCATTTGCTTTATCGCGGTCGACACAAATTGACTAGGCCAGATATTTTTTTCTCGTGGAGGAGGTATCCTATGCTAGACTGTCGTATCTAAGTCATCAAACACTCACCTTCATACACGTGTCATACAGGTGCAAGGTTATTGGGAAAGGAGTATCCACGGAAAATCCAACTGGTCAGATGATCCTAGCTGCCGATCATAGACCCACGTTGCCCCGTCCTAGGACCTCCACTTAGCTGCCCACTTGTAATGCTGAGGTATATTTGTAGGGTTGTCAATTGTACTGGCCAGTGTAATGGACCCAAACCTGCTAAGCAGGTGCAGATCTCCTTTTGGACCCGTTAGCAACTTGGTTCGGGTCTTACATTTTTTATCTGAGTTGAGTTAGGTCAACTTAGTTTTTATAATACTAAAATATGCATTAAATATATATTGACTATTTTAACAATGAAGTAAAAAAGCCTCTTTACATACCATGCATGTGTCAAAGTGGCACCTGTGTGATCTAATCCTTCCACCTAGTCGTATTTACTATATGAATGTTTTTATTTGCCTCAAATCCAACTCACAGCATGGATCCAAAACTTAATAGATATCAATTCTTCAAAAGACATGGTGTTCATGCTCTTCTTTTTTCTTTTTCTTTTTTTACATTCCACTCACATTTCACATATACATCTGCACTCGCACCTTAGTGATTTTCCATGGTAATGGGTACTCAAACTCATGACCTCATGTTCAAATATATATATATAGGCTACCACTGCACATCAGCATGAGTAAAGACCCAAGGCTCATGAGGGCCCAAACTTGGTTAACCCAAGCACATGTGCTACAGACCTTGGCAAGACTTGGGTAGGAGTATTATAGAACCTAACCCGTTGAGAGCCCTAGATATTTTGTTTTAGAGGAGCAAATTACTTGGGGTTTTTTTTTTTTTGGTAAACTCAAGAGCATTAAAATTTAAAATTGTCTTAATGTTTCCTAGTGGAAATAAGGATTTTTGGTGACACATTGAGTTTTGACGGGGAGTAAGAAGAGTTTTAAATTGTGTTGACGAGCACTATGATTTTTCTTGATAAATACCATAATTTGGTGGGTCACAGCATCTCCATCACATATATTGCCTTTAACCGACCATGACTTGACGATCACTGCAAAGACAGCTCCAGCTGTTGGTTAGTGGAAAAATAGGCTATTTTCATTATTCCTATTGGAAAATGTCATCTCATTGATTTGGATTCTCCATGATTATCCCACCTTTGATTGCTCATTTCTGTGGAAAAAACGGAAGCGGATTGGCTGGTGGACCACACACCAGCTATATAGATGGTGTATTGACGTCAGCAAGTTCCGTGGGTCCATCACGAGGTATGTGTTATATCCAAACCGTCCATCTATTTTGCGAGCTGATATAACGCTCAATCGGACCACACTGCAAAAAGCAGTGGAATATTGAACGTCTACCATTGAAACCCTTTCAGGGGTCACAAAAGTTTCAGATCAATATGAAATTTGTTTTTCCTCTTCATTCATGTATTTGTGACCTTATTAACAGATATGATGGAAAATAAACGTTTTGGTGGGCCCTACGAATTTTTTAACAGTGAAAATCATTATCCTCGCTGCTATTTTTGGTGTGGTCCATTGGAGATTTGGATATGATTCATTTTTTATCTAATGCTCTAAAATGATTTCAAAAAATGGATGAAGAGTGTGGATATAATAAATACATCATTGTGGGGCCTTGCACCTTTAATTTCCTTTGAACCGTTCGTACAACTCAGAGCTCGAGGAGCGTCTCGTCTTCGCACGACACTTATCCACACCAGCTCTATAGCCAGCCAATCGGCTCCGGGAAAAAACTACCCTATCCACCTCTAATCAATGTCCTTGAAAATGGACAATCCATATAGCTTACACCAACCGGGACCATCCTGTGGGGCTCATCGACCTCAAAAGTCAAGTCATGGGATGATCCTAACCAATCTATTATCAATCGTTGTGAAAATGAGCAGTCCATATTGATTATACTAAAAACAGATCTAGCCATTGATTCGGATCATTCATGACATTGGTCTTGTTGGAACGTCCAAACCAAATGGACGGTTACATTAAAATTTTTACTTTCCACATGTGGCTGGTGGATTTCCAAACGTTGGAAACTGTTAGAATAAATGTAGTTAACGACGGCATATTAAGTATTTTACATAAGTGGCAGTGACTATGTAAGGAGGTGTTGTGCTCCACGTTCAATATGGAAAAAAACAAAAAGTAAAAACCAAGCTTGAAAGCTTTTTCAATACAGAGAGCTTTTCTGTGTGTTTTTATTCCCGTCTTGTACAAGTGTTTGAATCATCTCTCAAGGCTTCGTAAAGCTAACAGGTCTGCCTTTGATTACCCTTTGCTTGTAAAATCACTCCTGATCTAATGATCCCAACCATCTTACCGATTAATACACAGGAATGGATGTTCCTATTTATTATTGTATAAAAGGTCTGATCAGCAATCTAGACCATAAATCATGTGGGCTACGGCTCTATTGAAAATTCATATCAATTTTTTTTTTTTTTTTTTTTGATAGAGGATATTAGCCATCCTATCAAAAGCTAGAAATTTGGGGACTATTTATTATATAGAATATGGTCCTATTTATCAACCATCATGTTGGTCCATCCTACTTTAAAATTACTTTGGTCAGATGATGCTAACCATCTAACCAATGGCTTGAAAAATGGACGATCCATGTTGGTTTAGACCTTACATTATATAGGATTCACCTTTGATTTCCCTTTTAAAACTCACTCTTATTGCATGATTAAAACCATCTAATCAATGGGAAAATATTAGAGAAAGGGATTCCAAAGGAATAACAAAACACAGTTAATGAGACAAAACTAGAAATGTTTTTCTGTGAGACTTGGGAATTCTAAGCCAAGACAACCTTACCTCATCAACTAAGCAGCCTCAAGGGACTTCCTATCAATGGCTAGGACACTACGTGAAAAATGGAAAAAAATGACGGATTTAGAGACGGTTCTAAACCGTCTCTAAAATTGCTTGGTTTAAAGACGCTTTAGAGACTGCCGTAAACCGCGTCTAAAATTTTAGACGGCCCCTAACCGTCTTTAATATTGTCTTAAAAATTTGAACGTCCACAAATCATTTAAGACGGTCGTTGACCGTCTTATATGGGTCATTTGAGACGGTCATTAGCCGTCCTCATTAGAGACGGTCCTTGACCGTCTTATATGCGGTCATCTGAGATGGTCATTCGCCATCTATATTAGAGACAGTCGTTGGCCGTCTTTTACTGACAATCTGAGACTGTCAAAGACCGTCTCTATTAGAGACGGTCCTTAGCCGTCTTACAACCCTGTCAAAGACTGTCTCTATTAGAGACGGTCAAGGACTGTCTCTATTAGAGACGGCCCTAAGCTGTCTCTATTAGGGACTGTCAAAGACTGTCTCTATTAGAGATGGTCTTAAACCGTCTTATAGCCCTGTCAAAGGCCGTCTCTAATGCTCAAGTCAAAAATGAAAAAGCTCAAAAAAATTATAAATTTCGAAAAAAAAAAAATATTTAAGAAGCTTAGAAAAATAATTAACAATGTTTAAGAAAAATTTAAATTTTGAAAAAAAATTGTAATTTTATAAAAATCTAGATTTTTTTTAAAAAAATTAAGAACTTTGAATAATGTTGATAATTTTGAAAAAAAAAATTTCGATAAAAAAATGATATTTTGAAAAAGAAAATTTAAAAAATTAAACAAAATTGTGAAAAAATTGATAATATGTAAAAAATATATTTTTTAAAAAAGAAAACTAGATTTTGTATTTTGACAACAAAAATTGAAAAGCTATATAACAACAGTGAGATTAAAAAAAATGATATTAGGAAAAGAAAATTAAAAAAATTAAACAAAATTGTGAAAAAATTGACAAAACTAGATTTTGATGATGTAAAAAAATATATTTTTTAAAAAAGAAAACTAAATTTTGTATTTTGACAAGAAAAATTGAAAAGTTAGATAACAAAAGTGAGATTTTGATGATGTGTTGTATATCCTTACCGCCCATACATTTCTCCAACCCATTTTTAGGCCGGGTATAAAAAATTGTGTAGATTTAAATCTTAAGTGGACCACACCATTGAAAACAATGATAATATAGTACCTCGCCATTAAAAATTATAAAGAGCCCATCATAAGGTTTTAGTAATGTTTATTTGCAATCCAACTTGTTGACAATGTAAAGGAGATCTAGGTGAAGGAAAACTACAAAGATTAAATTGATCCAAAACTTTTGTAGCCTTCAAAAGGTTTTTAATGGTTATTTATCATTGTTTTGATTGATATGGCACACCTGAGATTATTGAGTTCTTGTGATTTGA
The DNA here is from genome assembly GCF_029962835.1 of Magnolia sinica. Classification (NCBI taxonomy): domain Eukaryota; kingdom Viridiplantae; phylum Streptophyta; class Magnoliopsida; order Magnoliales; family Magnoliaceae; genus Magnolia; species Magnolia sinica. Next base: position 11,489,176 of record NC_080584.1, on the reverse strand, counting down.
AATCATATCCTAAAATATGATGGAAAAATATATGGACGATGTCAATATACATAAAATATATTAAGGTGGGCCCTACATGGTTAGAGTAACACCCATGAAGGAGTTACCTAAATAGTGAAATAGTACTATAAGGTCACCTCATGGGAACTTCCCATGAGGTTAATCTGTGTGGGCCCCACCATGATGTGTGTAGAACATCAACACCATGCATTTGATGTGTCCCCTTTAAGTCCAAAAATCAGTCATATACGAGACTTGGGTGGGCCATGGCATCTAAAACTATGTGAAGACATCCCTAAAACATATAAAAGTATTTGGTGGGGCCCACATGAGTTTTGGATGTGTATGAAACTTGGTCTGATTCCTCATCCAAGCGGGACACACATAATGAATGGGCTGGATCTATGAACCACATCTAGGTGGGCCTAATAAATGATTATGAATGTTTTAATGGGAGGGTAACTCTCTCAACTATAGTATGTGGTGTGGCCCACCCAAGTCATGGATTGACTTTATTTTTAAGCTTGTGGCCTACCATGGAATGGTGCATCTGATTGACGGGGCATATCCAAAGTTCAAGTGGACCCACCATAGAAAAGATTGGGACAGTGACACCCATTATTGAAACCTTCTTAGGGTCGGCCGCGATGTTTATTTGAGATCCAATCTGTTTATAAGTTAATACAGACATGGATGCGGTTGAAACTTGGTCTGATCCTTCATCCAAGTGGGACACACATAATGAGTGGGTTGGATATGTGAATCACATTTAGGCAGGCTCAATATATGATTATAAATGTTTTAAGGAAACCCTTCTCTACTACATTTGGGTTACTCGTTACCCTTACCAGAGTAAACTCTGTGGAGTCCACTGTTATTTATTTATTCTATCCACTCCATTCATCCATGTTAACAGATAATTTGAGGTCTAAAGAACAAAAAGGAATCATATCCAAAGCTTAAGCGAACCACACCACAAGAAATAGTGTGATTGAACCTCTACCATTTAAAATTTCTTGGAGGCCATAGAAGTTTTGGATCAAGCTGATGTTTGTGTTTTTTATTCATTCATATATTTTTGATATTATGAACAACCTTTAACCATTTTTGGACAATCCGATCAGTCTAGATTGAAGAGTAATAACTTCAGATGTTTAAATCAAAATTCACTCAAATTGTTGATCAATCTTATTTGCCCAATATCTTTCTCATATGTAACATGATTGGGGCGAGTAACTAGTCAATTTAAGGGTAATGATTAGTAAGATAGAGTGAATGGACCAGACATGTAAAATGGGTTAAATATTCTAGACAAATTTGTGACCCAACTTATTGACACCATGAGACTAAGAATTAATGTTAGTAAGTTTTGTGGGGCCTATCATGATGTGTGTCGAACATCAACACCGTGCATTTGATAGAAATTTTGGATAAGCTAATGTTTGTGTTTTTGCTTCATTCATATCTTTTAGATATTATGAACATGTTGGATGGAAAATAAACATTATTGTGGGCCTAAGGAAGGTATCAACGGTGGAAATCATTACTCCACACTGTTTTGTGTGGCATGGTCCACTTGAATTTTGAATTTACCAAAAATTTGGGATCAACACACACCGTTCATCCATTTTTCGAGATCATTTTATAGAATTATCTAAAAAATGAATTATATCCAAAGATTAAATGGACCACACCACAAATAATGGGAATAGATTGGCTACTCCCCCTAGACCATTCAATGGCTGGTGGTTAGTGTTGTGTGGGCCCCACCATAATGTATGGCCCCACAAACCATTTTAAAATTTTTTTTTTTATAGTTTTGAACCAATTAGATTTCAAATAAACATTATGATGGGTCTTAGGATAGTTTCAACGGTGGGAATCACCCTCCCATTGTTTTTTGTGGTGGGGTCTACTACTGATTCTTATCGGTCTCATTCTTTTGCTCCTGACTTAAAATGGTATCTCAAAATGGATGGATGATGTGGATATAACAAATACATTATAGGTTTTTATATTATATATATATATATATATATATATATATATATATATAGAAAATGTTCTATACGTCGAGCTCATGGGAACTCTCCATGAGGTCGAGTTGGGTGGGCCCCACCATGACGTGTGTCAAAAATCAATACCATGCATTTGATGGGTCCCCTTTAAATTATAAGATATCCCATAAATTAGCCGTATACAGAACTTTGATGGGCCATATCATCTAAAATCATGTGAAGACATGCCTAAAATATATAAAAGCACTTGGTGGGGCCCCACCTTAAATTTGGATGGGTCTAAAACTTGGTATGACTCCTCATCCAAGTGGCAACACGTAATGGATGGGCTAGATTTTTAATGGTGGTTGTCCAATTACTATTGTTTTCGCATTGTGTTGTCAACCCAAGTTTTAGTTCATGCTCATTTTTTAGGATCGATGATAAAATTATGTTGAGAAATGGATGGACGGCATGGATGAAACAAATCGATCATGGTGGGGCCACAAAGCCATACTAGATCCAAAGCTTGACCTCACGTTTTCATTTTTTTGTTTTTCTTTGTGAGTTTTGTATTTTATATAAAATAGTGGTGACTTGTTTATAACAACAGTGGCTAAGCTATAGAGTTATCCAGACCATCCAAAAAATCGGTATAGTTGTAAATGGTAAATATTTGTATATTTTTATTATATAATACAATCTTAACCATCCAGAAATTGGTCCCATACATGTACGGCCGTTAATAAACTTTGTGTTATTATCTAGTAGAAAACTCATACGGATTTTAAAATTCTATGTTATTTGGAAGAGGATTTTCATATCTATCCCAAATCGATCGAGCGCCCCTTCTCCCTCCTTTCCTCTTTTCCGTCTTTCATCTTCCATTGAGCGCCCACATTCAAACGGCCCCATCGATCGCTTTTTCCGACACCAGATCGGCATTCTCCGGCACCAGTGCTCAGCTCCCATGTCTGATCTCAAGCCCAAGATCGAGATCTCGTTCGCGGGAACGTTCGCCAGCAATGCTTTCGCCGCCTATGTTGCAGAGGTATCGATCCTTTTCTTTTCCCTATTCTATTTGATTTCGAAGTTAGATTGAGTGGAATTTGGTTGTATTTACTTGATCTTGTTGTTTTGATCTTGATCTTGTATTTTTGGCCTTTTTTTTTCTTTTTTTTTTTTACATTTTTACTGTAAATTTTCGGTGATTCATTTTAGTTTGATTGAACAGATGTTCTTGTTTGATCTGGTTCTTTTGACCTTGAATTTATAAATTTTTATAAAATTTCTTGCATTTTTTGCTCATCTAGTCGAATCTAATCAGTTTGGATTTTCTTTTTTCTTTTTTCCTGTTTTGCTGGATCTTTGGTTGACTTGTAATAGTTTGATATTTTTAATTGTAGAACTTTCGATCTTCATGCTACATTTGCCTAAATTTTCAGCATTTTCGTGTTACATTTGCTGTTTAATTAGCGAATTTTGAAATGCATAAATTTTCTAGTTTTCTTTTTCTATTTCTTTTTGCCTTTGATAGACAGCAGAGAGGGCAATGGCTTGCATTTGATAGACAGTAGAGGGGGCATGGATTTATGGAGGCTTGCATTTAGGAAATCCACGGATTTGACAATCCCTGCAAACGATAAATAGGGGAGATTTGAAATCCATGGATTTCACAAATCCCTGCCAAAAATCCCTCGCCCCAAACAGCCCCCAAGTAATCAAAGTAGAAAAAATAGTGAACACGTTGATTAAGTGATGACACATGGAAAAAAAAGAAAAGAAAAAAGAAAAGAAAAAGAGACTGACATCAAAGAGATCTCAAACCCGAATCAATAATGCTAGTTCAGAAACATCCTCAGTGCATGAGTCACTGAGACTAGACAGCCTTGTCTATCTCCAAATGTACATAGTGGAAAGAAGTAATCAAGAGGTGTTGCAAGAATCCATACTTCCTCTTATATTTTCATAAATCTTCCTGTTTTTAGATACCTTTCAAGACGCCGTCTGGTGTGTATCATCTTTAAGGCCTAGCTGTCCTTTATAATATGGTTTTGAAGGGTGTGCTCTTTGGTGAGCACGGGTGTGACTTGTGAGGATCAACTATGGAAAGGTTGAGTCAGGGGTCCTCCAAACTCTGATTTCTTAGGACGGTTATGGCAAGGATTAGTTACAATTCACAACTATAGCTGTGGAAAATGATTTCCGCAACAAAATTTACATGCATGATTAGCCCAGCTTGTATGTACCTGTATCTTGGTTGCATTCTGAACATTTCACTAGTCAAAAGATTCTTCTCCAGTGTTCTTGAACAGATGCTGACAGAAGGGGAGAGAGATCTTAGTCCAACTTTAGAAGGGCATGGAGCAGAACCCTCATAGAAGCATTGCAGTAATGTTGCTGATCCTTAGCTAAACCTTGATCAACCATGGTTCTGTATTTCATATGATAAATATTTTTTAGAGGTTTTTGCATATACAACCCTTCCTTTTAGCAATAGAAGACAAAGCTCCCTCTAGTTTTCATATTTGTAATAACACCATTCCTTTTTGTCATTTATAAACAAATCCCCAAATTGTGACTGTTTTAAGATGATAGCATAACTAGTGTTAGCTAAGCTACCAAATTAAGTTTTTGCCCCTTCTGATTTGGAAAACGTTAGTTACTCTACTATGTTGTTAAGGTGATATTCATGATGTCAAAAACTGCACAAGTGGCATGGTCACAACTTAAAACTGTTTATATCGCTGATCCTATTTTAGCAGTAACTTAAACTAATAATTACAATAGTTTGATTATTAATCAGCTGATTGATCTTCATTTTTTTGGATGATCAATGAAAGGAAGTGGGTGGTCATGTGCAGTTCCCTCCGTTTCTTTGGGCCATGCTTCTTAAGCTAATAAATATTTCATTCATTATTTCAGAGTATTGCAGTGGCCTTCATGTTTCAGTCCCCTCCGCTTCTTTGGGCCATGCTTCTTAAGTTCCCGTTCGGAAGTGCATATTCAGTTGATGTAAGAGCATTTAATCTTTCCTTTTATTTTACCATGATTTAGAAAGGAATTATAGATAGTGAATGTCATTTGCAGTTCATAAGATGGAAACAAAGGGTAACCATGCCTTGGTTATTTTACTAACATCTTTAAAATTTGACCAAAAAAAGAGTAGTAAATGAATGTGCATGTATCAGCCGTCATCTCTAAATAATTTTTATAGATGCAGAGGCGAATTAAATGTTTTGAGAGAGCAGCTGAAAGGTGTCACACGGATTCACTATCCAGTATAGTTGCATCATGTTCTTGGGGTAAACATGTCGCCGTTGGCACAGGAACACCTTTCCAAATTATGTGGAGCAAGAAAGAAGTTAGTTTTCTTCCCTTTACCATTGTTGTTTGATTGTTAATCCTGTTTGGAGTTCTTTCCCTATTGAGAAGTCTTCAGATGAAGTGCTTTATCCAAGCCTGGATGCCACACATGTATGAAGTGCTTATTAGATGTTGTGAAATATAATGCCAAGAATTAGTATTTCATGTCCCATAATGTGTTTTATTTTGTTCTTTCTATGAAATTGGCTTCTTTTTTCTAAACATGTACCTATTGCATGCATTTTGTTAGTAATTGGCATCCACCCATACATGGTGTCTTTCTTTTTCTTTTTCTTTTTTTTTTTTAATGCTGTTCTATGATTGGACTGGTTCCTTCTTTCCTGGCAGGCATTCTGATATCAATCTGGTCGAGTTGGGAAAGGAAGCAATGAATGAAGATGATAGAGTTATCTTGTTTTCAGCAACAAATCTTACTGGGAAGTTTGACATTATGGGTTTAGAACAAGAAGACATGATTCCATTGTTCATAATTAGTAACAACAAACAGCAAGTCAACAAACCTTATACGTGGTAAGAGTTTCCTGATGCTAATGGATTCTTGCTTGGAAGGCCACATCTCAAATGATGATGGAACTGAGTTGGTGCAATTGGCTTCTTGTTGCTTGCAATATGAACCTCGTGAGAGGCCAAATGCAAAGACGCTTGTGACTGCTCTTACTTCTCTTATCATGCAACACTTTCACGGGTACTTGCTCATATTTACTTCTTTTTTTTTGGGATTTCACTGGTACATGATAGCACAACAACATTACTAGTTTGTGTATGAAGCATTACTTTCCATCTGCTGAATTTTACTTTATTGGCCCCTTGAGTACGAATCTCTCAAGTCTAGGAACTACACCAACCATCTGGTGGAAAGTAATCTTGTTGGAAAGTTGGTTCATCCAAATGAACCTGAAGTTTGACATTGAGGTATACAAATGCAAATACATGCAAATACATGTAGATAGGTAGAAGAGATTGATACAGTCATGTAGATAGCTTCTGTGTGGTTGTATTGAGAACATGACTGACATAAATAAATCGAAGGATGCAATTTGGGGGTGTAAACCAGCCACCATCACCAAATTGTGTTAAAGGCGCGACCATATCAAAACCTTTGTGGGAAATGCTTCTTGTGGGAAAATCCAAACCTGTTGTAGCCTTTTCTAGGGAAAATCGGAACTGTTTAACCAGCAACAACCACATTTTTTAGTTTCTAATATACCCTTGACTTCATTTGAAATTTCTTTCAAAACCCATTGAGTATTGAAAGTTTTCAGCCCTAGGAAGCTAATTGTGGGGACAAAAATGTCCAAAAGCTACTCAAGCTGGGTCACACTTTTTAGAACTTTTAGCTTAAAATTCAAGTGTTTCCTTCCTCAAGTTTTTAGAACTTTTAGCTTAAATCTCTAGTATTCCCATCGTGAAGCAGGAGAAACCATCAATTACAATATCTGCAATGAACAGTATATTGAAACAAAACCATGTTTCTTCTTATAGCCAATGCTATAGTTTTTAGAAGCAATGATTTATCATAACAAATTGTGAAAAGAATAGAAATTTGTGGAAAAGCTCTCCCTTGACTTTTTGTAGCTAAAAATACATGAATTAACTAAAATATATGATGTCTAGTTGCCTATGTATACGATGTGTATATGTAAGCGTCTTTGATGTGCATGTGGATGAATGATGGCATTCTTTTTCTTAGTTAAGAATATGCATTGATTGTGTATTTGAATTTTTTAAAATGCACCAACCAGAAACGATTTGAGACGACGTTCAATGATACTTTGTTAAATATGAAATTTATGACCTTTAGTAACTTGGTTAATTAAAAAGAACTACATAGTGCCTTGATCTCAATTTGACTTTTTGGGTATGTAGGCAGCCGTTTGTAATGTACTAGAATATCGGTGCAGCCGTTTGCATTTTTCTCTGTCATACAGGTTGTGGCTATTAAAGATATAATATCACCTCCTTATAGGGAAATATTTAATGATGTGTACAGGTAAATTCATTTTTTCTTATTCCTTATATTGTTTCCCAGTTATATTTGTGTTGGTTTCAGAGTACAGGTAGCAATAGAAAGTGTTGGTCGATTGTGGCTTATGGACAAAGGGATGAGTAACCAACAATACGAATATGGAAGGCCTTCCCCAGGTATCCAAATGCTTTTAGATATAATTATATTATTTTTAAATGTATTAAATCGAAATTGATGGAACAGACACGGATGTGCGTCGGAGCTATCCGGATGTTGAGCGGGGGTCCCTGGAAGGTGGGAACCGCTGTTATGACCATGATGAAGCTGTCCATTTCCTATGGACAGCATTGGAGTGGCCTGACCATTTGGACAGGCTATGTTTATGTATTAACTCGAAATTGATGGAGCAGATCCGGATGTGTGTCGGAGCTATCCGAAAATGGTCAGGCTATGTTTATGTATTAACTCGAAATTGATGGAGCAGACCCGGATGTGCGTCGGAGCTATCCGGAAGAGCGGGGTTCTCTGGAAAGAGGGAACCGCTATTATGACCATGATGAAGCTGTCCATTTTTTATGGACAGCATTGGAAGGGCCTGGCAATTTACGTCGGATGGCCGTGTTTATATCTGTATTTGCAGGGACCATACCCTTAACCAAAACCAAAACCTATGACCTAAAACCTTAACCTATAACCTAAACCTCAACCTTAACCTAAACCTATAGCCTAAACTCAAATCCCTAAATCTTAACCTATAACCTAACCTATACCTATACTTATAACCTAAAACTATTCCCAAATCCCAAAACCTATAACCTAAACCTAAGCTTTCCCTAAACCTATAAGCTAAACTCAATTCCCTAAAGCTAAACCTACACCAAATCCTAATCTCAATTCCCTAACCTAAACCTAAACATAAACTTGAAAACTCAAACTTAAACCCAATTCCGAACCTGAACCCGATTTCCTAAACCTAAACCATAACCCATTCTCAAATCCAAAAACCTATAACCTAAACCTAAACCAAAAGCAAAACTTATAACCTAAACCCGAACTCATTCTCAAATCCCAAAACCTATAACCTAAACCAAAACCAAAACCTATAACCTAAACTCGAACCCATTCTCAAATCCCAAAACCTATAACCTAAACATAAACTTTAACCTAAACCTATAACTTATAACCAAAACCTATAACCTAAACCCGAACCCATTCTTAAATTCCAAAACCTATAACCTAAACCTAAACCTAAACCTTAACCTAAACCTATAACCTATAACATAAATCAAAACCTAAGCCTAAACCTATAACCTAAACCTATAACCTATAACCTAAATCAAAACCACCTTTCCCTAAACCTTAACCTAAACCTATAACCTATAACCTAAATCAAAACCAAAACCAAACCTAAACCTAAACCTAAACCTAGAACCTATAACCTAAACCTAAACCTAAAACCTAATGTATTCTCAAATCCCTAAACCTAAACCTACACCTAATCCTAATCTAAACTCCTTAACCTAAACCTAAACCTAAACTTGATAACCCAAACCTAAACCCGATCCTGAACCCAAACCCGATTTCCTAAACCTAAACCTTAACCTATTCTCAATTCTCTAAACCTATAGCTTATAACCTAAGACGAAACCAAAACCTATACCTATAACCTATAACCTAAACATAAACTTAAAACCTAAATGTATTCTCAAATCCTTAAACCTAAATCTAAACCTTAACCTAAACCTTAACCTAAACCTATAACCTATAGCCTTAACATAAACCTGTAACCTATAACCTAAACATAAACCGAAAACCTAAAGGTATTCTCAAATCCCTAAACCTAAACCTACACCTAATCCTAATCTCAACTCCCTCACCTAAACCTACACCTAATCCTAATCTCAACTCCCTCACCTAAACCTACACCTAATCCTAATCTCAACTCCCTCACCTAAACCTAAATCTAAACTTGAAAACCAAAACCTAAACCCGATCCCGAACCCGAACCCGATTTCCTAAACCTAAACCTTAATCTATTCTCAATTCCCTAAACCAATTGCTTATAACCTAAACCGAAAGCTAAACTTATACCTTAACCTAAACCTAAACCTATAACCTATAACCTAAATCAAAACCACCTTTCCCTAAACCTTAACATAAACCTAAAACCTATAACCTAAATCAAAACCAAAACCAAACCTAAACCTATAACCTATAACCTAAACCTAAACCTAAAACGTAATGTATTCTCAAATCCCCAAACCTAAACCTACACCTAATCCTAATCTAAACTACCTAACCTAAACCTAAACCTAAACTTGATAACCCAAACCTAAACCCGATCCTGAACCTAAACCCGATTTCCTAAACCTAAACCTTAACCTATTCTCAATTCCCTAAACCTATAGCTTATAACCTAAACTTAAACCTAAACTAAACCTTAACCTAAACCTTAACCTAAACCTATAACCTAAAACCTAAACATAAACATAAAATCTAAATGTATTCTCAAATCTTTAAACCTAAATGTAAACCTTAATCTAAACCTAAACCTTAACCTATAACCTATAGCCTTAACCTAAACCTGTAACCTATAACCTAAACCTAAACCTAAAACCTAAATGTATTCTCAAATCCCTAAACCTAAACCTACACCTAATCCTAATCTCAACTCCCTCACCTAAACCTAAACCTAAACTTGAAAACCAAAACCTAAACCCGATCCCGAACCCGAACCCGAACCCGATTTTCTAAACCTAAACCTTAACCTATTCTCAATTCCCTAAACCAATTGCTTATAACATAAACCGAAAGCTAAACTTATACCTTAACCTAAACCTATAACCTATAACCTAAATCAAAACCACCTTTCCCTAAACCTTAACCTAAACCTATAACCTATTATAACCTAAATCAAAACCAAAACCAAACCTAAACATATAACCTATAACCTAAACCTAAACCTAAAACCTAATGTATTCTCAAATCCCCAAACCTAAACCTACACCTAATCCTAATCTAAACTCCCTAACCTAAACCTAAACCTAAACTTGATAACCCAAACCTAAACCCGATCCTGAACCCAAATCCGATTTCCTAAACCTAAACCTTAACCTATTCTCAATTCTCTAAACCTATAGCTTATAACCTAAGCCGAAACCAAAATCTATACCTTAACCTAAACCTAAACCTAAACCTAAACCTATAACCTATAACCTAAACATTAACCTAAAACCTAAATGTATTCTCAAATCCTTAAACCTAAATCTAAACCTTAACCTAAACCTATAACTTATAGCCTTAACCTAAACCTGTAACCTATAACCTAAACCTAAATCTAAAACCTAAATGTATTCTCAAATCCCTAAACCTAAACCTACACCTAATCCTAATCTCAACTCCCTCACCTAAACCTAAACCTAAACTTGAAAACCAAAACCTAAACCCGATCCCGAACCCGAACCCGATTTCCTAAACCTAAACCTTAACCTATTCTCAATTCCCTAAACCAATTGCTTATAACCTAAACCGAAAGCTAAACTTATACCTTAACCTAAACCTATAACCTATAACCTAAATCAAAACCACCTTTCCCTAAACCTTAACCTAAACCTATAACCTATTATAACCTAAATCAAAACCAAAACCAAACCTAAACCTATAACCTATAACCTAAACCTAAACCTAAAACCTAATGTATTCTCAAATCCCCAAACCTAAACCTACACCTAATCCTAATCTAAACTCCCTAACCTAAACCTAAACCTAAACTTGATAACATAAACCTAAACCCGATCCTGAACCCAAACCCGATTTCCTAAACCTAAACCTTAACCTATTCCCAATTCTCTAAACTTATAGCTTATAACCTAAACCGAAACCAAAATCTATACCTTAACATAAACCTAAACCTAAACCTATAACCTATAACCTAAACATAAACCTAAAACCTAAATGTATTTTCAAATCCTTAAACCTAAATCTAAACCTTAACCTAAACCTATAACCTATAGCCCTAACCTAAACCTGTAACCTATAACCTAAACCTAAACCTAAAACCTAAATGTATTCTCAAATCCCTAAACCTAAACCTACACCTAATCCTAATCTCAACTCCCTCACCTAAACCTAAACCTAAACTTGAAAACCAAAACCTAAACTCGATCCCGAACCCGAACCCGAACCCGATTTCCTAAACCTAAACCTTAACCTATTCTCAATTTTCTAAACCAATTGCTTATAACCTAAACTGAAAGCTAAACTTATACCTTAACCTAAACCTAAACCTATAACCTATAACCTAAATCAAAACCACCTTTCCGTAAATCTTAACCTAAACCTATAACCTATAACCTAAATCAAAACCAAAACCAAACCTAAACCTAAACCTAAACCTAAACCTACAACCTATAACTTAAACCTAAACCTAAAACCTAATGTATTCTCAAATCCCCAAACCTAAACCTACACCTAATCCTAATCTAAACTCCCTAACCTAAACTTAAACCTAAACTTGATAACCTAAACCTAAACCCGATCCTAAACCCAAACCCGATTTCTTAAACCTAAACCTTAACCTATTCTCAATTCCCTAAACCTATAGCTTATAACCTAAACTTAAACCTAAACCTAAACCTTAACCTAAACCTTAACCTAAACTTATAACCTATAGCATAAACCTAAACCTAAACCTAAACCTGTAACCTACAACTTAGACCTAAACCTAAAACCTAAATGTATTCTCAAATCCTTAAACCTAAATCTAAACTAAAACCTATAGCCTATAGCCTTAACCTAAACCTATAACCTATAACCTAAACATAAACCTAAAACCTAAATGTATTCTCAAATCCCTAAACCTAAACGTACACCTAATCCTAATCTCAACTCCCTAACCTAAACCTAAACCTAAACTTGAAAACTCAAACCTAAACTCGATCCCGAACCCGAACCCGAACCCGATTTCCTAAACCTAAACCTTAACCTATTCTCAATTCCCTAAACCTATAGCTTATAACCTAAACCTTAACCTAAACCTTAACATAAACCTATAACCTATAGCATAAACCTAAACCTAAACCTAAACCTAAAACCTAAATGCATTCTCAAATCCTTAAACCTTAACCTAAACATATAACCTATACCCTTAACCTAAACCTATAATATATAACCTAAACATAAACCTAAAGCCTAAATATATTCTCAAATCTCTAAACCTAAACCTACACCTAATCCTAATCGCAACTCCCTAACCTAAACCTAAACCTAAATTGAAAACCAAAACTTAAACCCGATCTTGAATTCGAATCCGATTTCCTAAACCTAAACCTTAACCTATTCTCAATTCCTTAAACCAATTGCTTATAACATAAACCGAAACCTAAACTTATACCTTAACCTAAACCTATAACCTATAACCTAAACATAAACCTAAAACCTAAATGTATTTTCAAATCCCTAAACCTAAACCTACACCTAATCCTAATCTCAACTCCCTAACCTAAACCTAAACCTAAACTTGAAAACTCAAACCTAAACCCGAACCCGAACCCGAACCCGAACCCGATTTCCTAAACCTATAACCATAACCTAAACTTAAACCTAAACCTTAACCTAAACCTATAACCTATAGCATAAGCCTAAACCTAAACCTAAACCTGTAACCTATAACCTAAACCTAAAACCAAAACCTAAATGTATAATCAAATCCTTAAACCTTAACCTAAACCTTAACCCAAAGCTATAACCTATAGCCTTAACCTAAACCTGTAACCTATAACCTAAATGTATTCTCAAATCTTTAAACCTAAACCTACACCTAATCCTAATCTCAACTCCCTAACTTAAACCTAAACCTAAACTTGAAAACTCAAACCTAAACCCGATCCTGAACCCGATTTCCTCAACCTAAACCTTAGCCTATTCTCAATTCCCTAACCCCATTGCTTATAACCTAAACCTATACCTTAACCTAAACCTATAACCTATAACCTAAACATAAACCTAAAACCTAAATGTATTCTCAAATCCCTAAACCTAAACCTACACCTAATCCTAATCTCAACTCCCTAACTTAAACCTAAACCTAAATTTGAAAACTCAAACCTAAACCCGATCCCGAACCCAAACCCGATTTCCTAAACCTAAACCTTAATGTATTTTCAAATCCCTGAACCTAAACATACACCTAATCCTAATCTCAATTCCCTAACCTAAACATAAACCTAAACTTGAAAACCAAAACCTAAACCCGATCCCGAACCCGAACCCGATTTCCTAAACCTAAACCTTAACCTATTCTCAATTTCCTAAACCTAAACCTTAACCTAAACCTAAAACCTAAATGTATTCTCGAATCCCTAAACCTAAACCTACACCTAATCCTAATCTCAACTCCCTAACCTAAACCTAAGCCTAAACTTGAAAACCCAAACCTAAACCCGATTTTCTAAACCTAAACCTTAACCTATTCTCAATTCCTTAGACCTTTATCTTGTAACCTAAACCTAAGTCAAAAGCTATACCTAAACCTGTAACCTATAACTTAAACCTAAACTTAAAACCTATTGCTTATAAGCTAAACCTAAACCTAAACCTAAACCTTAACCTAAACCTACACTTAATCTTAATTTCAACTCCCTAATTCAAACCTAAACCCGATCCCGAACCCGAACCCGATTTCCTAAACCTAAACGTTAACCTATAACCTAACATAAACCTAAGCCTATTACCTGCACTTATAACCTAAACCTATAACCTAAACATAAGCCTAAAACCTAAACCTAAACCAAAAATCGAAATGTATTTTCAAATCCTTGAACCTAAACCTAAACTTAAACCCGATCCCGAACTCGGACCCGATTTCCTAAACCTAAACCTTAACCTTAACCTATTCTCAATTCCCTAAAGCTATAACCTATATACAACCTATAACTAAAACCTAAACCTTAACCTAAACCTATAACCTAAGCCTAAACCTTATCCTAAACCTAAACCAAAACCTATAACCTAAACCTTAACTTATAACCTATAACCTATAACCTAAACCAAAACCTATAACCTAAACCTTAACTTATAACCTATAACCTATAACCTAAACTTATAACCTATAACCTAAAACCTAATCCTAATCCTAAACCTAAACCTAAAACCTAACACCTAAAACCTAAACCTAAACCTATTTTAATGATCAGTTTTATTTTTAAAAAATACTCACTTTTTTGGAAGAAGTTTATGCAATTCTTCATGATTCTGAATTATAATGTTTTGTTGGTTTATTTTTTTTTTCCAGGTAAAAGACAAAAAGAAATTGTTGCTGATTTTTTTTTTTTTTTTTAATTTATAATGTTAAACTTATATGTATTTATGTGTGGATGAATGTAATGTGGATAAGACTGCTTGTGTTTGGATGGATGTAGTTTATGTTTGGATGAATGTAGTTTATGTTGGATTTACGTAGTTTGGGTTTAGATGGATGTAGTTTATATTGGATTTACGTAGTTTAGGTTTAGATGAATGTGAATGTGAATATGATGAAATATATTATATAACAGGTGTATATTAGGAAGAATATGATGATGTAACAGGTATATATTGACCCTCTTATAAGGGACGGTCCATGACAGTCCTTTTTAAGAACGGTCCATGACCGTCCTTTTAAAGGACGGTTTATGGCCGTCCTTTTAAAGGATGGTCTGCGGTCCGACGGCCCATAAGAGATGGACGATGACAGTCCTTTTTAAGGACGGTCATGGACCGTCCTTAAAAAGGACGGTCTATGGCCGTCCTTTAAAGGCTCATCAGAGACGGTCTATGACAGTCCTTTTTAAGGACGGTCCATGACTGTCCTTTTAAAGGACGGTCGATGGCCGTCCTTTAAAGGCTCATAAGAGACTGTCCAAGACCGTCCTTTTTAAGGACGGTTTACAACCGTCCTTTTTTAGGACGGTCTATGACCGTCCTTTTTTTGTAAAAAAAAATGACGGTTTTCGACCGTCCTTTAAGTAATACAACACGTCAAAATTTGACGGCCCTTGCGACGGTCCATGACCGTCCTTTTTGGTCATTTGAGACGGTTTTGGACCGTCTTTTTTTCGCAGTTTTGGCGTAGTGGGAATGCCCAAACAAGTGATTCTTATTTTTCGGGTATGCCATGTCCATAGTAGGCCTAATAGATAAGCGGCTTACTTCTCATAAATGAGTCTCTATGCCTTTATATCACCTTTTGGCCCATCTAAAATACTATTCATCATCTTTCCTTGACTCTTCCATACATCCACATCCAATCTACCACTCATTTATATAGCTTCCCCTCCTCAGGGATGGCAATGGTCCAAGCTAGGACCTGACCGACTTACTTCTCATAGTATTCACACCCACATCCAACCTACTTCTCATTAAGATATTTCCCCCCTTGTCTCCTACCCAGCCCCTATCCCTCGCACCCTATCCTTAATCAAGCTAAAAATGCAAAGTTAGGAAAAAAAATCAAATTAATCTACTTATTGATTTATTTTTTTTGTAAAACACAATGAAACATAAAATGTTTTGAAAAACCTAACTATTAATTTTAACAAGATTTCTATCAAGATTAGTCCATGTTTCTTAAAAGAAGGAAAAAAATTACTTTCTAATCATATTGAAGATTTGTTGATCGTTATTATTGTTGATCTTCTAACACTGAGTTTCTCCCATATCTATCTTAAATAAAGAGATATGAAATCTTCCATCTATATCTTGATAGAAGCTAAATCAGACCAGAACCGTCTATATGACAGACCTTAGATAGGCAATATGGATAATGCAGACTTGAGGGCATGTGGATGTGGCCCACCTTCTCTTCCTTCCTCATCCTTTTTACTCTAGGAAGCAGGGGACGTGTGAATGTCAAGCTCCTTTTTTTGCTTTTTTCTTTTTTGGGTTAGCTTGTTAGTACACACACTCCATGTTAGCCACCCCTGCTAGGGATCGATACCAAGACCTCAAGTGTTGAAACAAGGTATCTCTACTCAGTCTGCCAATTGAGCTATGGATCTGGGTGTATGTCAAGCTCCCTAAAGCCTCCCTTTGAGATCAGTTGATAGGATCTTATACGATAGACTGATCTTATACAATATACTAAGGTTTAAGGAGAAACACACCATATGATACTTCACCACCTACAAACATCTAAGTACCCATGTGAAGGATGTTGAGAATTTTAGCCTGCGGAATCACACAGATATAGATCTAGGATAGCAATTCAATGGCACCAAGCACATACAAGAGAACACACAGATTTAACGTGGAAAACCCTTGCAGGAAAAAACCACGGCACAAAGTGACAGAATTCTACTATGAAAGCATCAATTACAAAGAGAGAGGACTTACCCAATTCGAGCAACCTCGAATCTCACCCTTACTACACCCTTTGATAACCCTAGAACCCTTTAAAATACCTTTAAGAAGCCTTAGAATCACTTTAAATAGCCCTAGGGACCCCTATTTATCGTTTAGGAAACTTCCCTTTCACATCATTGCGAAACCGCATCAGATTTTCACAGTCCGCACAAGATCCGGACTCGAATCTGCGTAACCTCGACTGGTCGAGCAGAGTCCTCGACTGGTCGAGGGACCCCCTCGACCGGTCGAGCCATCCCCTTGACTGGTCGAGCAGCCCGGACACCAAAAAACATGTGCTCACTGGACTTTGAGTCGAGTAGCTCTCTCAACCAGTCAGCCAGTCCCTCGACCGATTGAGCATACAAAAAAAATAGATTTAAGGTATCTATGAACAATCTCCACCATGCCTTCAATCTTTAACCGTGTAGCTCTCTGACCTCTTCTCTTATCTCTGCATCAAATCATAGCTTCTCGTGCACACTATCCTTCTTTTTCGCCATCGCCGAGCCTAGAGAAGTTGCACAGAACTTGAACTTCTCTACAGGAACAACCTTAGTGAGCATGTCTACCGGATATAAATCCACATGCCCAACCACCTTTGATCCTGTCTTCCTAAAAGTAAAGACGTAGTCTTCTTACCATCTCACCACTATCCAATATTGCTTGTCGGGGTACTTGCTCACAACACTGATAGCCTGTGAAATAACCGGTCTAATTCAGACCATGGCATACACTGTCAATTGTATTCGAATAAGGCTCATGAGATATCCGGCTTTTCCTCATCTGTTTTGGAACATGTCCTGAGGAAAACTTGAGGAGAGACGCGTACGGAACGCTCTCCGGCTTTACCTAGCCCATCACATCCATGATCAATACCTACACACAAGGTATTCCTCCTGTGATTACCAAAGCTTACTCCTCCTTTAGTCTCAATGCCGAGAACCATCTATGCAGCCCCCAATCCTTCATCCCGAATGTCCCACTTAACCGAGTCTTCAATACATTGATTTCAGACATGTCATAATTGGCGATCTACATATCATCAATTCTTGACTCACTAATGTAGAGCAGGTCGCGGACAGTTTCATGGCCAAGATGGATCAGAAAAGGCCTGGTCGACGACAGAAGTGATCCGGACCATCGGACCTTAGATCGGGCGTATCTCGCAATCCGGAATGAGTTAGCTGACGTAAAATATATGATTTTGGGGTAGAACGAGCTACTTTAGCCAACCAACCCCGCTATGCCGGGTTGCGCAGCCCGAAATTGTGAAAAACCCCTTGATTGACGGTCGTTTCCCTGTTTTAATTTCGTTTTTACTATAAATAGTAAGTTTTAGTTTGATTATAACTCTTCATCCGTCGGGCTTTAGGAGTTGCGCCCAACGTGAAAAGAGCTTAGAATAATTAGGGGAACGGTTTGGTGAAGCCAAATAGGACACCTCCTATTTTTGGCCGAAAACCTTGCACACTAGTAGACATCACGACCGTCTATAAATAGTAAGTTTACTATTTATAGTAAGTCGCGGATTCTAGGAGTTTGAGTTGTAGTTTGATTATGATTTCTTTCTCATTGCTTGATACCCTTATTTAAAGGGTTGTGAACTCATTTTTAATTATTTATTAATCAATTTTGAATTTATTAGAATTTATTTCTATTTTCTGCTTTCTTTCCTCGTGGATTCGAGAAGTCTCTGTGAGGAGTCCAGAGAAGTTTCGTGGATTCGGAATAGTTACCCTCTTGAGGAAGGCGGTGCTCGACCTCACGTCCTCCCTGCGTCACTCACCATGAAGGAATCAAACCACTGCCTAGGCGACATATCGAACTACGACCTCCTACAAAGTCTTTTCTCAACCCCTTTAACTTCGAACCGCTCTTGTTGCTTCATGTAGATCTGCTCTTCTAATTTCCCTTGTAGAAGTGCAAACTCCACATTCATCCTTCCAATTCAAGATCACATTGGCCAACCAACGCTAATCACGGATCTAATAGACACCTGCTATACCATTGGCGAGAATATTTCTAAGAAGTCAATCCCTTCTCTTTAAGTATAAGCCTTCGCTACCAACCTCGCCTTGTATCTATGTTGTATCCTTCTGAAGATCCACCCGCATCCAGCCGCTCTCTGGCCCACTGGAAGCTCCATCCACTCCCATATGTCGGTCTAGTACAACGAATCCATCACATCGCCCATAGTTACCTCTCACTTCTCAGCACCAGGCTCACTTAGAGCCATCTGAATAGAAGATGAATCCCCTGCGATATTGGAGTCGTCCATGTATCTTGCCGATATCCCGCGATCATGCCGTGTGATTCTTCTCACAGGTGGCTACTCCATCTGCTTTGTATCCCTGTTCACGCGTCTCAGCCTTCCTGCCCTGCCCACTCATGGGGCCATGTCCAACATGCCACACACGCACATAGGTGAAATCCGCTACATCCACTGCAGCTCCACCTTTTGAAGTGCTCCTTATCAACCTGTACAATTTACCAAGTTGTTGCGCTTTCATGATTACCCGTGCCCCTTTAGATACCTTAAGAGCACCATCAATACTTGTGTACTTGCATCATTTTACCTCAAGTACACCAAGAGAAATCAGATTCTGCTTCAAATCAGGAACGCGCATGACATCAGTCAAGGCACGCTCCGCCACATCAAACATCTTGATATACACCGAACCAACAGCCATGACATTACAAGCAATGCCATTGCCCATAAATACATGTCCACCATTGCACTCCCTATATCTGGTGAACCAACTCCGATGAGAAGTCATGTGAAAAGATGCCCCTCCACTCATCCTTACGATCATCGTATGGCCACCTAATCATAGACACCGACAAAACATTACCATCACATCCACTCGATCCATCAGACATGGCAGCATTGGCCTCCCTATATGAAGCCTTAGAATCTTCTCCTTCAATTTAGGATTTTCACAATCCTTCTTCACATGTCTTTCCTTCCCACAGTTCCAGTACTTTACCTTTCCTTTACCCTTGCCCTTGGATTTGGACCTAAAACCTTTACCTTATTCAAAATTCCTACCACTTGTAAGTAGTGCCTTAGAAGATATCCCCATGTCGATGTTAAACTTTCTCATAGCCTTCCCTTGAAGGGTCGAGATAACGGTGTCGACACTCAAGGTTTTATTCGTTGAGCACATTGTGTCCTTGAATAACTCATAAAATGCCGGAAGAGAATTCAACAACATACATACTTGTTCTTCATCTTTCATCACTTCCTCCATATCGAGCAATTTACAAACTAATTTATTAAAGTTGTTGATGTGAGCCTCCAGATCTCCACCCTCTGCCATCTAGAAGTTATACTACTGCCACTTTAAGTGCAGGCGATTTTCAGAGGATTTTTTCGCATAGACATCCTCTAACTTCGCCCATAACTTAGTCGCAGTTTTCTCCCTCATGACGTTGTACAGAACCTCATCTGTGAGACATAAACGGATCGATGATAAGGCCTTCTTATCAAGAGTATTCCAATTATCATCAGTCATAATAGACTTTTGCTCCTCAAGAGCACCATCTTCGCCTTGCTCGATTAAGTAACTCATTACCTTGATTTTCCATAACTCAAAATTATTTTTTCCTGAATACTTCTCAATCTCATACCTGGTGCTTCCCATTATTACTAATCTTGTAAATTCAGATCTGTGCCCCAACGATTGCTCTGATACCAGTACTTGTTGGGAATTTTGGCATGCGGAATCACACAGATCTAGATCTAGGATAGCAATTCAATAACACCAAGCACATACAAGAGAACGCACAAATTTAGTATGAAAAACCTTTGCAGGAAAAAACCACGGCATAAAGCAACAGAATTCCACTATAAAAACATCAATTATAAAGAGAGAGGACTTACCTAATTTGAACAACCTCGAATCTCACCCTTGTTATACCCTTCGATAACCCTAGAACCCTTTATAATACCTTTAGGAAGCCTTATAATAACTTAGAATAGCCCGAGAGACCCCTATTTATAGTTTAGGAAATTTCCATTTCGCACCCTTGTGAAACCGCCTCAGATTTCCACAGTCCACACAAGATTCGGACTCGAATCTGTGTAACCTCAAGTGGTCGAGCCGAGTCCTCGACTGGTCGAGCCATCCCCTCGACTGGTTGAGTGGCCCGGACACCAAAAAATATGTGTTCACTGAACTTTAAGTCGAGCAGTGCTCGACTAGTTGAGCATACAAAAAAAATAGATTTAAGGCATCTATCAACAATGGATATCTATTTACCTTCTTAATCTATGCACCCCAACCGCCAAATCCCTCCACTATCTGTAATCACCATCCCTAAGCAATTTCCATGCCACCCAATGTATAAATCGAATTATATCTTGACTATTAAATGTCCAAGCATGATTTGAAATATATCAACAGTTAAAAATAAATGTTAACTATTGGCGAACCACAACTAGCTAAATAGAAACCTCATGTTAAAATTGTAACACCAAAATCACTATGGGTTTACTCACTTTTTATTATCCCATATGACCCATGTTTCACATTCTAACAAGGCCCAAGTGTCAGTGGACCCTTGGATGGGTATTTTTGACATTTTTTTCTTTTAAAAGAGTGTCTTTTAGAGTAACTTATGTTAGGTTAAGAGAGAGTTACAATTTTTTATTATTTTTTGGTGTTTTAAGAGCCTCCAAGGAGAGAGCTAGGATTTTTTTATGTAAGTTCTCTCCATCCTTATAATATTCTCTGAACAGTAGATTGATCATCTCTTTGTTCCATGGTTTTTTTTTCCGCAAGGGTTTTCCACGTAAAAATAGTGTGTTCTCCTTATGGTTTCTTGGATTTTTTTTTTTTTTCATTTTCTCTTATTTATTTCAATCTGGATTAAGATGCTTCCATAGGGCCAGTTCACAAACAAGTGGTATTGGAGTGAGGTTGGTTTGTTAGTTTGGATTTGAGATACAACATCAAGGGGATCAAATGTGAAGTTTAGACCGAGAAATTCATGGGTAAAAGAAAAACTTTAAACTATGGAGATTGAAAATGAAAGCACTCCTATATTAGCAAGGGATGCAATATGCACTCATTCGAAAAGCGCATCGTCTTGAATCTATGAAAGGAGAAGATTGGGATGAACTGGATCAAAAGGAAATTAGTACAATTTAATTGTGTTTGGCCAATGAAATCATTTACGATGTCATAGATGAGACGACTACTAAAGGTTTATAGGCAAAGTTGGAGAGTATTTACATGAAGAAATCTTTCACCAATCGTCTATTTCTAAAGAGATAGTTTTATACTCTAAAAATGGCGAAAGGTTTGGATCTATCTAAACATATTAACAAGTTTAACAAAAATGATTTGAAAGTTGACAAGCATTGAGGTGAAGATCGAGGAAGAAGATAAACTCCTATTTTTGTTGACATCTCTTCCCAAGTCATTCGAGTATCTGGTTAATATTCTTTACCGTAGTAAGAATACTTTAGGCATCGAGGCCATTACTGAAGCTCTTCAATCAAAGCAGTTGCAACGACAAAGTGGCGGTGAAGGTACCTCTATGGATGAGTTATTTGCTCAAGGAAGGTTATTTGAGTGAGATAAGGGGAAACCATGATCTACATCCAACTCAAGAGGCAAAACAAAGTTGAAATGTTGGAATTATCAAGGGATGGGACATTTAAAAAAGGATTGTCAGTGCCTGAACGATTAGAAGTCAAATGATTCACCTAAGGAAGATAATTCAATTGAATCCGATGGAGGCTCAGATGGTTGTCATGTATCGTCAATAACCAAGATCGAGAATTTCTATCAAGAATGGATCTTGGATACTAGGGAATTGTACCATATGTGTCCTCATCAGAGTTGGTTTACCCCATATAGCAAGTATAATGGTGTGCTAGTTCTTATAGGTAATGATCATGCCTAGAAGATTATTGAAATTAGTTTGGTTCGCATCAGAATATTTGATGAGGTGGAGCATACTCTAGCCGATGTGAGGCACGTTCCAGACTTGAAGAAGAATATGATCTCTTTAGGAAATCTAGATACAATTGGTTGCAAGTTCATCGGTTATGATGATGTCTTGAAGATTTCAAATGGAGCTCTTACAATAATAAAGGCACAGTAGAGCGGTAATCTTTACCAGTTGATCAAAAATACTAGATGTAGTGGAGTTATAGTGTCCGTAGTAGATTTCACATTAGCATAGTTATGGCATGTGTGCATTGGCCACATGAACGAGCGAGATATGAAGGTACTTCTCGATCGTAAGTTAATTCATATTTTTAAAAGTTTTGATTTCGATATATGTGAGCATTACATATATGGAAAATAGTCGAGGCTACATTTTAGAATCGAGAAACATGTCAGTAAATGGTAGCTTAATTACATGTATTCTGATATGTGGGGCTATCGCCCGTTATTTCTGGAGGTAGATCATGTTACTTTGTCATATTTATAAATAACTTCTCTAGGAAGGTTTGGATTTATATTTTAAAACATAAATCTAATATGTTTGCCACTTTCAATATATAGAAAGTGATGATTGAAAAACATATAGGGCGGAAAGTGAAAGTTTTTAAGATAAATAACAGTGAAAAATTTACTTCAAGAGAATTTGATCAGTATTACGAGAATAAGAGAATAATTAGGCACAACACAGTGAGTCATACACGAGATCAGAGTAGTTTGGTAGAACATATGAACCAGACTCTGCTGGAAAGGGCTCAGATTATGTTGAGAAATTATGCATTAAGTAAAGAGCTTTTCACTGAGGTTGTTTTTACAGCTTGCTATTTGGTGAATAAGTTTCCCTCTACAACTATTGATTATAAAATTTATTAAGAAGTATGGAGTAGTCAAATAATTGATTACTTGGGTTTGAGGATTTTTTATTGTAATGTCTATCTTCATGTATTGTCTATTGAGAGAGATAAGCTACACCAAAGAAAAAAAAATTACACCTTTATTGGCTATGGTGATAGGGTGAAATGTTACAAATTATTATATTGTGCTTGATAGAAGATCATTATTAGTCGAGACATCAAATTTTATGAGGGTTCTTTGTTTCAGAAAGATGAGCGAAAGGAAATAAAAAATTCAGTTATTTTTAAAAATGAACATCTTGCAGGCTCAGTTATCCAGGATGTTTGAAATAAAAGATTTAGGGGCCGCAAAGAGGATTCTTAGTATTAATATACACATGGATAGGTAGAGGAACATGCTATGGTTGTCTCAGGAGGAGTATCTTGAGAAGGTTCTAGTCAAGTTTGGACTGAAAAAGGCAAAATTGGTTCTCGCTCCACATGCTACTCACTTTTGATTTTCTTTATAATTATGTCCTACATCAGATAAAGAAAAGCGGTATATGTCTCGTGTACCCTATTCGAGTGCAATTGGCGGTCTTATATATGTCATGGTCTATACGAGACTGGATATTTCACATGCAGTTGATGTTATGAGTAAATTCATTTCGAACCTCGGCAAGCAATATTGGAAAGTGATGAAATTGTTATTTCGGTATATATGTATAACATCTTGAATTTTTACAGCCAGAATTTATACTCGTGCCCGAGAAAAACTGAGTGTTAATAATTGAATGAATTAGATGCTTTAAAAAATCACACTATATTTTTTTCATTTAGATCACATCCAATTACATTCATAATTCACAAGAAGAAAATCGAATGTATTTATTATTTCATCAGAGTAAAAGAATTCAACAACTTATCAAATGCCCTCTCAATGGGAGCTTATTACATTATCGAGTTTGTAATAGAATATAAAACTAAATCATAAAACTTTCTTATTCTTTCAGTATAATCTTCCATAGGGAGATGGTCCTCTAGGTCTTCGATTTGTGCATCACCTGCATCATCTGTATGGTTGGAGAGGGTCAACGCTCTACTCATAGTAATGGTTGTCTTTTAAGATTAACAATAATTCAAGAGATTCATAAAAGTAATGTAAAGGTTCTGATACGTCCCGTACTCCACCACTACGATTGGTATCAGTATGCACAACAATTATATATATGAATGCATGTCTAGAAAAGTGTGCGGCTTATCATACATAGTGATCATCACAATGTGATATACAATTTATAGAAAACCTAATTCACCCTGCATCCTATTAGTACGGAGATTTGTCGGTGTGTCTAATGCTACCGTGGATTTACATGAACACCTCAAGGCGGCACAACATATGAGTCAGATGAATTACATGACACGATTTGTTCATGGAGTGAATATTTACAACATCCAATCCCAGAAGTGATGTAACACGCATCGTGAATTACTTACATCGATTGGTGCACCACTACCCAAACCTATGGAATTACGTGTCGACCAAGAGGGTCATTACCCTGTGTAATTGAGTATGTTTTGAATATTACGATGAGATCTAGAATTAAATTTTTAAAAATTTAGAACTTGATTGGCTAAGGAAAACATTGGATAAGTTCTATTAATGAATTGATTGGTAGAAAGTTTGAATATCAATTGAGTCTGGCTTACAAATTACACTTAACTCATTTTCTGTGAAGAGAACTTGAATTCTTAATTTTAGCATGTGTATTACTAAAAAGTGTTAGGAACCAAGTCTAGAGATCCTAATCTACCTTAAAAACAATGAAAAGAAGAAGATACCCACCTAAAAACAGTGAGATCGACAAAAAAAAGTTATATAACAAGTGTTTCAATGAAAAGACTGGAAAGATGTGAAAGTCGTCAATATAAAATCGAAAATATGAAAAATAAGTGAAAATGAAATAAGTCCGGAATCAGTACTTGTGTTAACCTGTTTGCTTTGAAGTAATAAACATGGCTAACATTATGAACCAAAAGTTATCTTCTATGAAAACATGAGTTGAGATCCACTGAACACACTAGGAACTTGATGTTTGAATCTATTCTATTGATTAGTTGATATAGGATGAAATAGTTCATTTGTTCACTCGTAAGATTAAGCTTTGGGTTGTCAAATTTTCATTCTTTCATCTTTGAATTTTATTCATTCAAACATGATTGCACAGAAGATTGTTTTTTGAAAAAGGTTTGAAATTTAAAAGTTTGAAAGATTGCTTCACGAATGTTTTTCGCGGGACTAGCAAAATGTTAGTTGGGGGTTGTGTTGAGTGAGAAATAATGTATAAATTCTCCCTGTTGTAACTTGGTTTTATGAGAATTAATATTCTTAATTGAACCTATTACGTGTATTCTCTATTGCAAAGTGATTTCAAGAGCTTAAGGTGAAACAAATGCTAAAAGCATGGATTTGATGCTTAAGAATTACCAAAGAAAAGAATGGATCTTTGGTGGCTAAGATTGAAGATTTCAAGAGTCCAAGATCCAAGAAAATCAAATGAAGAAGGAAGAAAATCGAGATTGTAAAGTGCGAAAATCAGGAACTGCTGAAATTGATAGTTTGATGACATTAAACACAACTTCGATGCCATTGAAGTAAGTATTCAATGCCATCAAATGAGGCTCGATCACATCAGAATTTCAGAGAAAAATCAGGTTTAGTTGCTGGACCATTGAGTGATCTCAATTCCATCGAAGCTCAATTAATTATCAGGAAATATGGGAGAAACTCGCTAGATTGTTTTGGATGATTTTCGATTCCAGCAAACACATGTTCAATGACATCGAAGGTCGAAAAATTTCATTAAAGGACTTGTGCAAGCGGTTATTGTCAGTTTTCGAATCCGAATTGAACTTAAAGGCAGAGCTTCGATGACATTGAAGTCTCATCGATGGTGCCATTAAAGCTACGTAATTTGAAGTCCGTTTTTGTAAAGCTTATAAATAGTGGTTCTTTAAGTTCTTTTAAGCACAAATTAGGCTAGGAAGAGTAAAGCAAATAGTGGTGCTTCTTACAAGGAATTCTTCTTTCTTTTCTAGTTAGTTTTTCATGTTTTTCTTTCAGTGTTTTAGCTTGATCATGTCTTTCATTGGCTAATCTCTTAGCTAGACCTAAGAGGTGAAGCTTGTAGTATATTTTAACGTCTTTCTTATTTTGATTCAAGTTTTATGATCGTTATGTTAGATATTTCATAGTTTATGGTTTGAATAAAACAGTATTTTTGGATTACTTTGATATATCGTCGACTTCGGGCATGGTGGATGCTTGGGAACTTTATGAATGTTTTCTCTTCTATTATATGATTATTTGATCTGTAGAATTCTCTAATCTACCATTGACTACAGGTGCGGTAAATGCTTTGAACTCTCTACAATCAATTCAATAAGACAATTATATGAAAAATTGTTGCTATGAATGTCTAGAATTAGTTTTAAACCTGTTGATGATGCTTTAACCGCTCTATCATCCAACTAGATATATTGGGACTTCGATTCCAATTGAATTATTGATTGAATTAAGTAAGGTTGCATTAAGATGACTACAAGTGGATCCTTTGTGCTCTAGTTTTCATTATTTTGATAGTTTCAATTCACAACAACTTCTCTTTCAATTTACAGAATTAGTTTAGTTTCTGACTCTAAATCTAAAATAACTCAGGAAATCACACGCATTCAGTCCCTGTGGGTTCGACCTTGGTCTCACCGAGATTATTACTACTTTGCAACCCTGCACTTGGCGTACAAGCAAACAATGTCTAAGCTTTAGTCTCTTGTTGCACTTTCCACTACTAAAGTTGAACACATGAGAGTAACAGATGCATTCAAGGAAGCTGTTTGGTTAAAAGGGATGATAAATGAGTTAGGGGTTCAATAGGAAGTTGTGCCTAGGCATTGTGACAGCAAGAGCATAATTAATTTAGCAAAAAACTCGGTATATCACTCCCTGACTAAACACGTTAATGTTAGTCATCACTTTATCCGGCAGATGCTAGAAGAATGAGATATTACTCTAGAGAAGATTCACACTAATGAGAATTCAACGGATTGCTAACGAATGTCATTCCTATAAAAAAGTTCAAGTTTTTCTCGACTTCTTTGGGCTTGGCAAGAAAGGAATAGAGATGGAGTGTGCACAAAGCGATGGTGGTGATTCTTAAAAGAATATTGGCAAGGCAAGGAAGTCATTTTGCTATCAAGGTGGAGATTGTTAAAATTGTGATACCAAAATTACTATGAGTTTATTCACTTTTATAAGCCCATATGACCCATGTTTCATATGCTAACAAGGCTCAAGTGTTAGTGGATCCTTGGAGGGATATTTTTGACATTTTTCTCTTAAAATGGTGTCTTTTTAGGTAAGTTATGTTAAGGTTAAGATAGAGTTATGATTTTTTATTTCTATTTTTTGTTATTTTTTAGTGTTTTGAGAGCCTCTAAAGAGAGAGTGCTAGGGTTTTTTGTTGTAAGTTATCTCCATCCCTATAATCTTCTCTGAATAGTAGATTAATCATCGCTTCGTGCCATGATTTTTTTCCTGCAAGGGTTTTCTAAGTAAAAATAGTGTGTTCCCTGTATGGCTACTTATTTTATTTTATTTTTTTTCATTTTCTCTTGTTCGTTTTGATACAGATTAAGGTGCTTACATATGGTTGGTTCTCCAACACCTTAGAAGTGTTGACTAACCTTTAAATACTTGATCGATAGTACAAACCTTATAAGATCAATCACATATTCATGTCCTACATCGACTAAATCAATTGCATGTTGGATTGTATGTATTGCAATGACCCTAACGAAGACACCCGACTACACCCACTTTCAGTAGTGACAATCTAATAGTCTTATAAGGAAAGTCAAAACATGATCAATCAGATCTCTCCATCCACAGATCCTCAAGTCATATGAGGATTTGATGAAGCTTGTGCAACCAAAGCCTATTTAAGTTTGAGCATGATAAGTTTCTCAACCTTGATATTTACAAGTGATCTTTGCCAGTGCAAGTTACAAAAGCCCTATCCAAAGAACCATCCATGGCAGACTTACTCACGTGGGGATAGGAAAGAATGCAAACTAACACTAAGTTAGCCTTGATGTGTTAGTTTGAAGTTAGATCAGTTTGGGATATTCTAAGGCCGACGGGAACCAAGAATTCATGGGCCAGATGGGTTGGGACCCCTTGATCCCACTGAAAATCTCTCTTTTTCTTGGAAGATTATCCTTAGAGTGGTCCCGGTGGATGATAGAACCCAAGCTAAAGGTGTTCAGCTAGCATCCAGATGCGTCTGCTGCCCCCTCCCCTTCAGCCCAACTCTGAATCTATAGATCATCTCTTCTCGCCTGACTTTGCAAGTAGGAAGGTTTGGTGCCATTTCTAGTCGTTCTTTAGGGTCATCGGCGTTGCTCAACTCTCAACAATGGAAAGG